>NW_025423279.1:0-230376 GCF_020497125.1 Mauremys mutica
GCTAACTGATATCCATGGCTGCAGGCTTACCCTCCATAAGTGCTTAGTATATTCTCTTAACTAGTGTCTAACTCAAACAATCTGAACAACCTCTTTCCCTCAAAACAGATTTGTGTTCTAGACGCTTCTAATGCTCCCCAAGATCATCCATTGGTCCAGAAGTCTGCAAGAGAAGTCTCTCTCATAAATAATGTTGGACACTAAAAATCCAGGTAGCAAGAAAAAGAGCCACTGTACTTTGGGACAGGAGCCTGGAAGTTGTGATAGAAGATGACGATGATTTAACTGTGGATAACAATGAGACACATGAGGAGCATGATACGGCAAAAGAGATGCCGGAGGAGGAGGAGGTAAAATAAAGTAATTATTGGAAAAGAAGATTATCTGGTATGTACCTGGAATGCTCAGTCAATACAATATAACTTTTTGATGGGTAGGTGGGATATCTTCAGTAATAATGTATTTGTGGGGGACTGAAAGCATGCTGCCTGTTGTGGAATACTGAGTAAAAATGGCTTTTTAAGTTTGGTTTGCACCCGTTACTGAAAGTCAGTGTAAATAGACCTCTTCTCAAGTATTACTGTAATTTTTACAGCATGGGCAAGCTGTGGACTTCAGTAATATTAAAAAATCCTTTATGCCTATATTCTATGCATGCAAGAATCTATGGATAGCAAACTTTTTTCTATGCTTCAGCATTGCTCATCAGTTTAATGGCAGGTGGTAACTTAATTTTTATTTAAACATAGGGCCAACACTGTAACTACCTTTAAATGACAAATGCCAAAGGAGAACAGCGATGGGACAATAGAAGGAATCTCAGTCTAGTGAAAGTGTGAAGCATGGGTTGGATGTAGGAAGAAAACGCTGTTTTGAAAGTAAGCCTACCCAAGAAGGAAGAGCCAACCTACAACGAAAGATACCATTTCGACCACAGCCGAACAGGGTGACCTTCCGGAAAAAATCTGATTCCAATGTCCAGATCAAAAGCTCAAAAATTCAGCAATTGTTATCCATTATCATCTGAGGAGAATGAAAGTCAGCAAAATTAAATGCTAAATGGAAGTAACTGTTTGTTTTCATTTTCTTGTGTGTTGCCTCTAAATTTCTAAAATAAAAACTGCTTTTTAGATGTCTTGCTTCCCCTTTGCTATGTCTGCAAATATCATTTGCTAATTCTGATGTAGTCAAGATATTTGTTAGCGTGGACTTTTACCTACTAACTGGCAGGTTTAAATGCTGTTTTCTTGCCAGGCTTGCTCTTAACCATCGTTAAACATTTGCGTTTTCCTGCCTAAGCTCTTTTGAAAACTGAAGTGTCAATGTCGGTCTATGTTCTATTGCGTCATACAGTATGTGGGATGCTGTACCCACTTGCTGTGCAAGGTGTTTCATTAGGTCAGTGTATTAGTAATATGTAAAAATCCAATATATAGTATGTAAAGCTGATAATGGTAAAACTGAAATTCATTTTGGGGATCTAGAGTTTCTCATAAACGAATTCTTGCTGCCGGACACTGCATTTAAGTAGGCATTCAACTCCTGTATGGCATAATTATTCTACATAGCCTGTTCTGTGTCTGCAGCTTTGAAATCTCCCTGCTCCAGTAGCCTGCTAGGACTCTGACTGTAAAGTATCATGATTAGGGTGCACTCCCCAGAAGCTAGGGGGGCTCAAATAAACAGGTGTAGCATCACCTCAGTGGGGATTGCAGATGGGAATATTGTTGATTAGTAATATGTGGTCACCAAACAAGAATCAAGGAAAGGAGGCAATGAGGCAGCCTAGAGGCTTTTCTCTCCTTCCCTCAAGTAAGATGCTAAAGGCTTTCCACCAATTAACATGTGGAGATGGATTAGGAGCTACCTAGGTCTCTATCTGATAGTAAAATGGGAAGCAAAACATGGAGGTCCAGGTTAAGCCCAGCCCCCACCAGGGGATTGAGAAATAACAGCTGTTGAAGGGCACTCCCCTTCAGAGCCTTGTTGAACTAAGTAGGAAGTGGTATAGCAAGTACCATAGATCTAGCGACAGGGGTCTCAAACTCAATTGACCCCGCAGGGCCGCATGAGGACTAGTGCATTGGCCAGATGGGGCCGCATCACTGACAACGCCACCTTGCTGCCCCTGGCCCCACCCCCAATCCACCTCTTCCATGAGGCCCCGACACTGGCCCTGTCTCTTCTCCTCCTCACCCCCCGCCTCCCCTAAGCGCGCGGCTCCCCGCTCCTCCCCCTCCCTCCTGGGTAAGTGCTAAGCGCCACCAACAGCTGTTTGGTGGCTTCGGCGGTCGGGGCACTTAGGCTGGCGGGTCCCGGAACAGAAGGGGCCCCCCACTGCCGTGAAGTACACGGGCTGCGCTTCCGGCCGGCGGCGGGTTCCCTCTTTTCCCCCCCCCGGCCCCGGCCGGTCCCGCTTTCCCTCCCCCACCCCCCGGCCCGGCCCGGTCAGGTCTCGCTTCCCTTCCCCACACCCCGGCCCGGCTGGGGGGGGGGGGGGGGTTGTGGGGGGGGGGGCGGGTCTCGCTTCCCTTCCCCCCCCCCCCCACGGCCCGGCCCGGCCCCGGCGGGTCTCACTTCCCTCCCCCCGCCCGCCCGGCAGGTCTCGCTTCCCTTCCCCCCCCCCCCCCCCGGCCCGGCCCGGCCCCGGCGAGGTCTAACTTCCCTCCCCCTCCGGCCCGGCCCAGCAGGGTCTCGCCTTCCCTTCCCCCCACGGCCCCGGCGGGTCCCGCTTCTCAACCCAGGCCCCGGCCCGGCCCCGGCGGCTCCCGCTCCTCCCGCCACTCCACCTTACCCGAGCGAGTCTACCGGCGAGGCCTGAGCTCGTCCCGCTCAGAGCCGCGTGGTGAGGGGGCGGGGCTGTGAAGCACTCCACAGACGAGCGCAAGCAACTCAGCGCCCAGAGCACTCCCAGCCCCGCCCCCTCCCCACGCGGCACGGATCGGGGCGGGGCTCGAGGCGCTCGGACGGAGACTCGGTGCTCTATTCGCCGACGGCTCCATTAGCATGGGCGGGAGGTTGTAGCCTCCGCTTTTTCTCTTGGTAGGGCCCCTGCTGGAGCCCGGGGCCCGGGGCAATTTGCCCCCTTTGCCCCCACCCTTCTGGGCGGCCCTGCGGCCCAGTGGGCCGCCATGTTTGAGGGACCCCCTGATCTAGACGCAAAAGCAGGTGAAGCCAAGCTGCTGATGCTGCTTTCCTCTGACAAGAGAAGGAAGTGCTATGCCTGTCAAAGACCCCCCCACCATCTCACAGGCATATGCCTGTCAAGACCTCGCCTTCGGTATCGGGCGAACCTTGGGCTCTGCGTGGCACCATCATATGAAGCAATCCATGTAAATGTCCAAGAGTGAGAGAAGGTGATGACAAAATTAACGTGAACATTAAAAACCCTTGCCTTATAGCAAGCTGTATTCCGATAGCTGCTCTACATCTTTGGTACTTCATGCCTGATGGAGTGTCTATAAATACTAATTTTAGCATTAGCAATTCTATCTGTTTAAATGTGTTGGTAGTAAAACTGGGCACCCCTGTTTTGCAGGTTTCAACAGAGGTCAAGGATGAATTGGCATGTAAATTTCAACCAATAGAAGGGAACCTTCCAGGGAAGGGGTTAAAGTGACATACTTAGTGTTGAACCAGATGACAAGAACAAAATATTGCGACACACAGTGGCGAGCAGCCCCAGGCTCACCCCCCTCACAACCCTCCATGGGAGAAGGAGGATACAAAGCCTGAGGAAGCTGCGGGTCAGGGGTGCAGGGCCCTGGCTCCCGGCTGCATCCCTGCCCATGGGTTGGGGGCTCATGGCCCCCACTCCAGCCCTGCTGCAAGCCGCGGGTTGGGGGGTGCATGGCCCCGGCCCGCCGCCCGCAGCCCATAGCTGCGGGCACAGGGCCCTAGCTGCAGCCCCGCCGCTTTACCTGGGGGATGGTTCCCACCACTACTGGGAAGCACCTGGCCGGGTTCCTCATGGCTCCTATCGCGTCAGCGGCGGCCAGCGGGGTCTCCACTCCACATGCTGCGCCTGCCACAAGCACTGACTCCAGCTGCCATTGGCTGGACGCTGTGGGGCTGGGACTTACTTGGGGGCATGAGTAGCACGCAGCGCCTCAGGGGCAGTCAGGGGGGATCTGTGCCGTGTCCGCACCCGCAGCTCCCATTGGCCACGATGGAGCCAACACTTGCGGTAGATGCAGTAGGCAAAGACCCCCCCCCGGCCACCCCTGTTCCTAGGGGCAGCAGGGTCCTGCCGCCTGCCGTTTCCTGGGAGCTACCCCAAATAAGCACTGCTGGGACCCCAGGTGAGTGCTCACCAGGTAATCCTCCAGCCCTGAGCCAAAATATCGGGACAAATGACGTCTTGACCGTACATCAGTCGGGACACGGGACAAACAACTATATATTGGGACAGTGTCAATTTTATCGGAACGTCTGGTCACCCTAGGCATACTGGCAAGGCACTGAACTACCATTACCCATGCTTTACCAAATATGCAAACTAAGACATTTTGTAGATAATTGGAGGTCCCTGTTTAGGATAAAAAACACAAAAGTCAAGAGTTCTGGACTGTCAAGATGTTCTATCAACTTTTTCTAGGAAAGAAGTGAGGAAAAAAGTGGTTATTTTTATTAAACTAAAACATGACTGTAAAAAGCTCAAAGAGTACTTAATATATGATCAAGCAATGACATCCTTTCACTATTCATGTTGAAGTCCTTGTTTTGAACAAGACGCACCTTGCAATAATCTTGTCTTAGCTGAAACTGTTCCTGCTATTATCCTCTAAAAGAAAACAATTATGTTGGGCTGTGTCATTTTATAGCAGTTTCAGAAGGAGCTATGCCAAATATCTGCACATCAAGGAATCACAGGATGCGGGGTTATTTCTGAAGAGGATTTAGGAGAGAGAAATACACGTCGACTTCATGTGTATCAATAGAAGAATTGACCCTCCCTCCCCCTGTTTGAACATGATTTTGGAGAAAAACATGATTCATTGTTCAGTTAGAGTTCATTCATTCTAGAAGGAACCCAGATTTCTTGACAATAGTATTAGCTTTGAAAGCTGAGAAGTCTCAGCAACTGCCTTCCACCAATTTACAATGTACAAAAGCTGATAAAGGAGCGAATTATTTTTTTTTCCTTTGCAAACAAAGCATTAAACAAGAATTCATGAGACAAATAGGCATATTCTTATGTACACATCATATGCATGGGAATGATTGAAACCTAAATGCAATGAGGAAAATATACCCTCTCAGCTTTGATTCTTACAGTGCAAACTGCAAATCAAGTCTGACAGATCAGACTTTCCATCCTATTCAGATTCTGCCACTCTCATTCATACTAATTAACACCTGGCTCTACAAGTAGTCTGACTTTCTAAAGATGTATTCACGTGGCATTGAACAGGATGCTACAAATGACCACCTAAATCCTGCCTCTTGTCTCTGAACCAAACTAGTGTTTTAGAAGAAGGGTTGGTTTTATTACTTCCAGGCAAAATTATAAAAATATGCTAAAGAAACACCTGCATGACACCAAACACACTCTGATTTCTAATCTGCCCTAACAGGCTATGATTAAAAGCTGGTAGCAGGTTATTTATCACAGATCCCAGTTAGCGTAGAAACGTCCCTAGAGGTTGTAATGAGCTGGACTCCTAAAGCAATTCCGCATACCAATGCATTACCGCTGTGACTATTTGCTTCTAGTTCGTTAAGGGTAGCTGCTTCTCGTCTAAGCTACACCCTTTGGCCAAATGGAGGAATGGTCTTGTAGCCAAAGCACAATGAGGAGAGAGGGTCTGGATTCTATTCCAAACTCTGTCACAACTGTCGAATGTGCTGTAGTCATGAACCCTCTGTGTCTCAGTTTCCCCACCTATAAAATGAGAATAACAATATATATTTCCCTGCCTTATGAGATACTGTGAAACTTAATTTACTGATGTTTGTAAGGTGCTCTGAGGCCATGTCTATTGCTACAGAGCCAGCGCTACGGTGGCATAGCTGCAGCACTGTACATCCATCAATGCAGTTAATTTAGCTAGATAAGTGAAAGAATCCTTCCATCAACCTAGCCGTGGTCTGTACTGGCAGTTCAGACAATCTACTACGGTGCTTGGTGCAACATTTTTCACAGCCTTGAGTGATGTAGCTAGGCTCATCTAATTTTTAGGTGTAGACCCGGCCTGAGCTTCCTACATGGCAGCTGGTATAGAAGTGCAAAGTAGCATTATTCCTGACATACTCCCTGCTGGACAAAGAGGGGAGCAGCCCAACAAGAAGGGAATCTAGAAGGCAGGACTGGATAGTTTGGGTATCTGTTGTGGGTGGGCAATGATCATTCTTGTGAAGCCAGCTCCACCCAAAGGCAAGAGCCAAAGTAATGTGTATGTCACTGAGCGGGGTGTGTGTTTTGTGAACAACATTCTGAATAAAATGGTCTACATTAGCTACAACCCGTGTCTGGACCTGTCCTTTCATCTGCACACTAGAGACAAAAAAATGTTTTTTTGGTAAAGGACATATTTCAGTAGCCGTTTCAGTAATAGAGCTGATAACATTTTCAATAAAAAGAGTCCGATTTTTTTAAAAGATTTTAAAATAATTTATAAAACACTTTTCTTCCTAAAAAGGCCAATTTTTTTCCTACAAAAAAATTAATTGAAAAATGTTGACCAGCTCTAGTCCCTCTGAAATCCAATGAGGTGACTCGAACAAAGAGAAACCACTCAAGTAAAATTTTTATGGTTGGGTCCCATGAGACAAACTCTAAAGGTAAAAAGGAAACGCTTTCTAATTGCTTATATGCAAAATATTTGCAGACCAATTTAGCTGTTATAAAAATACTAATCTGAGGTGCATATTTGAATTTGCACATAAAAAACCTGGCTTAATTTAAAAAAACACAAAGAACTGGCAAATATTTTAAAATCAAATTATTTAGAATATTTCACTTTTACAACTGGATACTGTTACTGGCACTATTTTGAATTCAAGTAATGTTTATACAATGTCACCTTCAGTCTATGGGCTCTGATGAGCAAATGCTGTAAGACGGGGCCCTTAGATAAGATTAGTTCCTGCCCCCAAACAGCACATAGTCCAGGGTCCCAGGCTACATATGTGCCTACTTTACTCACAAAGTAGCCTAATTGAACGCAGTGGAGACACACACAAATAAAGTCTACTTACATGCTTAAGTATTGTCAGGAGCAGGGGCTAAGGGCCCTATTCTGTTTCCATTTAATTCAATGGGGGAAAATTCCCAATGACTTCACTGGAAAGAGACTGAGCATCTCCTGGAAGGTGGTGATTGCTCTCAAATCCTGCTTATATCAGCATTTGCGAGGAAGCCAGTGGCACCTAGTAAATGGAGGCGTTGAATGAATAATACCAGAAGGAATGTTACTGTACATAGGGCCCCTTTTAAAGCAATGGCCTAAATACACACTTACATAAAAGGCCATTCTAGTCTCTTCAGAGATGAGTTGTTGGTTTTTTAAACTGTCTGAATATGTTTACTGTAGACACAAACCTCTGCCTGTGTAAAGGCCTCAGTACTCTGAATACCTCTCGACCTTCTGTGAATGCCTTCACCTGGCTCCAAAGAAATCATTAGTCAGTTCTGCTCTCCTGGTTTCTATAGGGAGTTATGGTTTTTTTATGTGGTGAATAATAATGAAAAATTCTGAATAATGGCCCAAAAACTGTTATACTGGAGTAACATGATATTGCTGCAAACCCGTTTAGGAGGAAAAGCCCTGTATTGCCAGGCCCTCTGAACTGTGGATGTCATTACTTCTTCTTGGAAAATTAAGGAAGCTGAATTAACTAAAGGTGTGAATTTGAAGTGTAAGTACAATATTTATATTCCAACTGATGTATTTTATAATTATATAGTAAAAATGAGAAAGTACGCACTTTTTCAGTAATTAGCACGAACCATGTATAGATAGTTTTTTAGTTCTCATAATATTGTACTTTAAGATCTGATTAGGAAGTTTCCATTTCAGATTATATTGTTCCCCTACTAGTCTCCCATGGTGCCTATTCCAGATTAATGCAGTCTTGTTGTAGTTATGTAGATGAAAATATAACTTTCTATTTCAGATTTTAAAGTTCATGAAGCAGGCGGAAATCAGACTTGTAGTTATGAAGACCATTCTAAAATGTTTCTTGCGGTTTCAGCAATTATTTTGTGTAGTAACAGGCATATATAAATCCCTCACCATCCTTTGGTAAAATTCTACCTTGCACTGCGAACACGTGTATATATATCAACATCAAATGTGAAAGAGATATAAACCGTGAGAAGGTAGAAATCTTCAGAAATGGCCTAACTGTGCTCTAAGCCTATAAAACTATTGAATGATAGAGGGCTGGGAAGGCTGAATTTACATTTCTTGGCGTCAGAACTAAGGCTGTTTTGATTTCTTAGGTGTGATGGAAATGCTCTTGATGAAAGAGTGGTGATTTAGATAAAGATTGTACATGATCTTTAACTCTGGATTTCTAGTATTTTTAGTGTTTGTGTTACTTAGGAATTGATTTCCTCACCTTAACTCCAGGCTTGCTGATTTTTTCTTCAGCAGCTGTAGCTACAGATTTTTTGCTTTACATGTTCTACATCAATGTTACATGTGCGTCATTATATGATGGGGAAGCTGTTAGCCACGGCTCTAGCTAAAGCTGCCTCAGGAATGTATAGGTGTAAATCCTCCTCGGGATCTCCCTAGAGAAGCAGGGCTCTGGCCCTAGGGGTGTATTGATGCCTGAGGCAGATCTCTCTCCTGGCAGGAGTTGTTCTGCGATCTGGCTCCTGCTCTGTGTACAGTTAGTGAGAGAGAAATAAGAAACCTGTCACCCCCTTACAGCAAGAAAAGGGCCCTGGTCTTGACTTCTAGCCTCCTCCTCTCCGCAGCCTCCTACCTCGCAGGCCCCTGCCCTGGACATCGGCGCTGAATGACAATGGGCAAAGTGCTGTCCCGCTGGCGGAACCGGCACAGGCCAGCTTTTGTGGCCTGTGCTGGCCGGGTGCGAATGCGGACTGGAGCGGGATCTCGGCTTGAGCAGCCCCGGGAGGCAAGATCCCGGTCCATGCGCGGCGGTGATGTCCTGCCACTGAGCTGCCCTGGCTCAGCGTAACCCAGCAAAGTGTGCGAGGGGGCGACGCCTCTGCAGCAGCCGCCTTCTCGGCTGGGCCTGGAGCCGAGGGGGCGATCGAAGCTGGCCAACGAGACCCACCCCCGCCCAGGCGGGTTCAGCCCAAACCCAGCCACGTTCCCCTGGGCGGGATCGCTCAGTCCGCAGCAGCAGCGCCTGGGGAAAAGCCACTAGCCAAAGCCCCCAGCCAGCGCCCGGAGGCTGCACCTGCAGAGAGCGGGTTCAGAGCCAGGGGCGGCTCTAGACCCCAGCGCGCCAAGCAGGCGCGTGGGGCGGCCCTTTCCCGGGGGGGCGGCATTTGGCTCCGGTGGACCTGCCGCCGGCCTGACAGCGGCAGGTCCACCGGAGCCGCGGGACGCGGGGACCCGCCGCAGGACCGGGGAAGGGCGGCGCAGCGCACCGCGCTGCTTCGGGCAGCCTCATTTCTAGAGCCGCCCCTGGCTGCAGCTGCGGGGTTGTTTAAGGCGCTGCCGTGGATATGTCCAAGGGCGGCGGCGCTAGGAAGCCCTAAATCAAAGGGGGAAGTGGGGGGCGGACTCGATCTCTTCTGCCTGGGTGGAGCGCGGGTCCATTGCCGGTGACCTCTCCCCCGACCCCGTGTTCTTTAATTCATGTGTCATGACCCCGGTTTGTTTCCCTTATTGCCCCATTGATCCTGCCCGTTAGGTCAGATTCATCGGCGCTGCGGGGGCTTCATCCTTCAGCCATTGTTAACTTGTTAGCTGTCTATTAAAAATAAAGCCCTGGGAGAAGGAGGTTCCCCCCCCCTGCCCCTTCCCCTGCCGGCTCGGCCTCGGTTCTGTCTATGCAGAGGGTCAGGGGTCTGTAGCCCGGTTACAAACTACCTGCTCTGAGCCCCTGTATAGGCAAACCCTAAGTCAGAGCAACAAGAAACAAACAGGGCGCACGGCCCCAGCCTGAGCCTCGGGGCAGCCTGAGGAGAAGCCTGACCCACGCCTCACAGGGGCCCTGCACCCCACCTCCACAGTCAGCTGTGACTCTCAGCCAGCTTGGAAAACAGAAGGTTTATTGGTCGCTGGGAACACAGCATAGAACAGAGCTTGTTTGCACAGAAATCAGGAGCTGTCAGCAAAGTCCATCTGGGGGGGAATCCAGAGTCCCGAGCCCTGGACTCTCCCCACTGAGTCCCAAACCAGGAGACTGACCCGCTTCCAGCCCCCCTTCCTCAGTGATGTCCAGCTGCTCGTGCTTTCTGTCTTTCCCAGGAAAACAGGTCACTTCCCCCCCCACACACACACACACTTTAGGCTGGCTCCTTGCAGAGGACTGGCTCCAGCCATCCCTTGCCAGGATACAGAGTTTTGGCCATTCTCTATGCCCAGGCGTCCACTGTGCAGTCACACCTGCCCTCTAGAGGCCTCTGCAATGATCACACACCTGTATCCTACGGGCTTGATACTTGAGTAACACACGGGGAAACTGATGCACACACACAGTATTCACAGAAAACATTCAGAACCTTCCTGCTTCATCGCACCCCTCTGAGACCAGCCCAGGGGCACTTTCTCCAGTGGCAGGAACCCCTCTAACCATACCAGCTCCTGAGCCTGGAGAGAGCTGGGGAAAGGGCTGGAGCCAGGCAGGGAAATGACTCTGCACAAAGGGCCCCTTTCAGGGATCAGCTGGGGAGTTTGGCCTACAAGGGGAGGGGCTCCCTGTGTCTGTGAGTCCCAGAGCTGCTGCCCTCAGTGGCACAGCCAGGTTCAGCCCCTGTTACCAGTGTCCGTGGCTGAGCTGCCTGATGAGAGCAAAGGCCCGCTGGCTCAGAGATGCTGTTCTGGGGAGGTTTAGAAGGGACTTGGTGGGGTTAGTTCTAATGGGGGGGAGGGGGTCTGACCGGGGTGGTAATGAAGTAACTGGGTTTCTTCCCAGCATGGCAGAGTCCTAGAATCAGCCTGGGGGGGAATCGGGGAGTGACATGGTCTCCAGCCCCTTATGAAACCTGCCCAATCTCCCTGCTCCTCTGACAGGCTGAGGAATCGCGTCCACATTTTGCTCCAGATCGTCCAGTCTTCCAGGAGACAGGGCAGGGAAATGGCTGTGATGGAGCCAGCTCAGGTAGGGGATTTTTAGGGAGTTTTGGTGGTGGGGGAGGTCAGTTTCGGAACCAGGAAACACCCCGCTGGGCAGGGCTGGGAAAAACTGACTCCCAGTGCTGGAGCCTGAGCCCACTGGCCAGAGGCTGCCGTGAAATACCAAGGGAAGCTGTTGGGATTCCTGTCCCTGGCTCAGAACTCTGCTTCTCCTATCAACCTGTGGCTGGCAGGTGTGTGGGAAACAAAAAGACCCTGCCCTGCTCCGTGTGCTGGGGGGGGGACAAGGAGCTCTTACTTTCTACCCACTCCCTGAAGCCTCCTGGCTGCTCTGAGCAGGGTGGGGGGAGGATTCTGCTTCTCTGTCCCTCCTACCCCTTGACTGGTGGAATTGTGGCTGGGGCAGCAGGTGCTGAGTGGGGGAATCTTGTTGTTTTCAGATGCCGTTGACCTTCGAGGAGGTGGCTGTGTGTTTCACCCAGGGGCAGGGGGCTCTGCTGGACCTCTACTGGGACAGCACGCAGGAGAACTACCAGACGGTGACCTCGCTGGGTAAGAGTGTGAAGGGCTGGATCACAGAAACCCCCCTGGGAGCTGCCACCCAATGTGCAGAGACTACCCCTGCTCCTGTTTTCCCTGCCAGCTCAGGACTCCAGCACCCTGTCTTGCTGAGCCAAACACTCCCGTCTGCTCCAAAACAGACCCAGGGTCTGAATTACTTGCCCCAACGCTCACAAAAGTGTGCTTGTCTTTAACACTCGGATGCCCAACTCCCAGTGGGGTCTAAACCCAAATAAATCCGTTTTACCCTGTATAAAGCTTATGCAGGGTAAACTCATAAACTGTTCGCCCTCTGTAACACTGACAGAGAGATGCATAGTTTGCTCCCCCAGTTATTAATACCTACTCTGAGTTAATTAATAAGTAAAAAGTGATTTTATTAGATACAGAAAGTAGGATTTAAGTGTCAAGTATCAGAGGGGTAGCCGTGTTAGTCTGGATCTGTAAAAGCAGCAAAGAATCCTGTGGCACCTTATAGGACTAACAGACGTTTTGCAGCATGAGCTTTTGTGGGTGAATACCCACTTCTTCGGATGCAAGTAGTGGAAATTTCCAGGGGCAGGTATATGTATGCAAGCAAGAAGCAAGCTAGAGATAATTAGGTTAGTTCAATCAGGGAGGGTGAGGCCCTGTTCTAGCAGTAGAGGTGTGAAAACCAAGGGAGGAGAAACTGGTTCTGTAGTTGGCAAGCCATTCACAGTCTTTGTTTAACCCTAAACTGATGGTGTCAAATTTGCAAATGAACTGAAGCTCAGCAGTTTCTCTTTGCAGTCTGGTCCTGAAGTTTTTTTGCTGCAGAATGGCCACCTTAAGCTCTGCTATTGTGTGGCCAGGGAGGTTGAAGTGTTCTCCTACAGGTTTTTGTATATTGCCATTCCTAATATCTGATTTGTGTCCATTTATCCTTTTCCTTAGAGACTGTCCAGTTTGGCCGATGTACATAGCAGAGGGGCATTGCTGGCATATGATGGCGTATATTACATTGGTGGATGTGCAGGTGAATGAACCAGTGATGGTGTGGCTGATCTGGTTAGGTCCTGTGATGGTGTCGCTGGTGTAGATATGTGGGCAGAGTTGGCATCGAGGTTTGTTGCATGGATTAGTTCCTGAGCTAGAGTTACTATGGTGCTGTGTGCAGTTACTGGTGAGAATATGCTTCAGGTTGGCAGGTTGTCTGTGGGCGAGGTCTGGCCTGCCACCCAAGGCCTGTGAAAGTGTGGGATCATTGTCCAGGATGGGTTGTAGATCCCTGATGATGCGTTGGAGGGGTTTTAGCTGGGGACTGTATGTGATGGCCAGTGGAGTCCTGTTGGTTTCTTTCTTGGGTTTGTCTTGCAGTAGGAGGCTTCTGGGTACACGTCTGGCTCTGTTGATCTGTTTCCTTGAGAATGCTTGGTGGAGATTTTGTAGGTGTTGGTCTCTGTCTGTGGGGTTAGAGCAGATGCGGTTGTACCTCAGTGCTTGGCTGTAGACAATGGATCTTGTGGTGTGCCCGGGATGGAAGCTGGAGGCATGAAGGTAGGCATAGCGGTCGGTAGGTTTTCGGTATAGGGTGGTGTTAATGTGACCATCACTTATTTGCACCGTGGTGTCTAGAAAGTGGACCTCCCGTGTAGATTGGTCCAGTCTGAGGTTGATGGTGGGGTGGAAGCTGTTGAAACCTGGTGGAATTTTTCCAGAGTCTCCTTCCCATGGGTCCAGATGATGAAGATGTCATCAATGTAGCGTAGGGAGAGAAGGGGCGTGAGTGGACGGGAGCTGAGGAAGCGTTGTTCCAGGTCGGCCATAAAAATAATGGCATATTGTGGGGCCATGCGGGTGCCCACAGCGGTATCACTGATCTGGAGATATACATTGTCATAAAATTTGAAATAGTTGTGTGTGAGGATAAAGGCACAGAGCTCAGCAACCAATTGTGCTGTGGCATCATCAGGGATACTGTTCCTGACAGCTTGTATTCCATCAGTGTGTGGGATGTTTGTGTAGAGAGCCTCTACATCCATGGTGGCTAGGATGGTGTTTTCTGGAAGGTCACCAATGCACTGTAGTTTCCTCAGGAAATCAGTGGTGTCACGGAGATAGCTGGGAGTGCTGGTGGCATAGGGTCTGAGTAGAGTCCACATATCCAGACAGTCCTTCAGTGAGAGTGCCAATGCCCGAGATGATGGAGCGTCCAGGATTTCCGGGTTTGTGGATCTTGGGTAGTAGATAGAATAACCCTGGTCGGGGCTCTAAGGGTATGTTGATTTGTTCCAGAGTTAGTGTAGGGAGTGTCCTGAGTAGATGGTGCAGTTTCTTAGTGTATTCCTCAGTGGATCTGAGGGAAGTGGCCTGTAGAATTTGGTATTGGAGAGTTGTCTGGCGGCCTCCTTTTGGTAGTCTGACCTATTCATGATGACAACAGCATCTCCTTTATCAGCCTCTTTGAGTATAATGTCAGGATGGTTTCTGAGGCTGTGGATGGCATTGCGTTCTGCACGAGGTAGGTTGTGAGGCAAGCGATGTTGTTTTTCCACAATTTCTGCCTGTGCACGTTGGCGGAAGCATTCAATGTATAGGTCCAGACTGTCATTTCGACCCTCAGGAGGAGTCCATGTGGAGTTATTCTTCTTGTGCGGTTGGTGGGAGGGTAACTGTGTATCAGTGCGCTGTTCAGTGTTGTCCTGAAAGTATTCTTTGAGTCGGAGATGGCGAAAGTAGGCTTCCAGATCGCCGCAGAACTGTATCATGTTGGTGGGGGTGGCAGGGCAGAAAGAGAGTCCCCAAGATAGGACAGACTTTTCTTCTGGGCTGAGTGTGTGGTTGGATAGATTGACGATATTGCTGGGTGGGTTAGGGGTACCACGGTTGTGGCCCCACGTAGCAGGTAGGAGTTTAGACAGCTTACAGTCCTTTTTCCTTTGTAGAGAGGTGAAGTGAGTGATGTAGATCTCCTGTCTTATTTTAGTGAAGTCCGTTTGTATGGAAGTTTGGTTATTAATGAGAGTCTCCAGGTTGGAGAGCTCTTTTTTTATGTTTTCCTGTTTGCTGTATAGGATGCTGATCAGGTGGTTCCTCAGTTTCTTTGATAGCGTATGGCATAATCTCTCACTGTGGTCTGTGTAGTATGTAGACAGCAGTGGATTTTTTACCTTTAGTCCATTTGGTATGATGTCCATCCGTTTGCATTTGGAAAGGAAGATGATATCCGTCTGTATTTGTGCAAGGATTTAAGTGGTTCCAAGTAACAGACAGAACAAAGTAAGTCACCAAGCAAAATAAAATAAAACGCGCAAATCTATGTCTAATCAAACTAAATACAGATAAGCTCCTCACCAGTTCCAGAATGTTCCCTTTTACAGACTAATCTCCTTTTAGCCTGGGTCCAGCAATCACTCTCACCTTCTGTAGTTACTGTCCTTTGTTCCAGTTTCCTTCAAGTATCCTGGGGGTGGGGGGTGGGGAAGAGGCTCCTTCTTTAGCCAGCTGAAGACAAAATGGAGGGGTCTCCCAGGGGTTTAAATAGACTTTCTCTTGTGGGTGGAGACCCCCTCCTCACCCTGTGTAGAATCCAGTCACAAAATGGAGATTCGGAATCACATGGGCAAGTCACCTGCCCATGCATGACTCAGGCCTTGACAGGTAGCAGCCATTACCCACATGCTACCTTGAACATCCTCAGGTAGACTTCTTATGTGGATTGGAGTCTTCCAAGCTCTTTTGTCTGTTAAGTTCTTCCTGATTGAGCATTGAACTTGCACATTCCTTTTCCAAGAAGTGAGCAAATGTTCTACCTAAGGCTATTTAGAAAGTCAAGCAATTATAGAGCCGGTGTTCATAACTTTGAACACACAAATGGTGCCTGCACACAACTAGGATGAAACATAACCAGTAGATCATAACCTTTACACAGATATGTTACATGGCATATGTAGCAAAACCCTATTCCAGTTATATCATACATACGTTTATGAGCACCTCACTATAAAGCCTTATGGGGTACACTGTCACAAAGGGATTCCTGGCCCCATGGTTATTGGAAGCTGGAGGCGGGTCTGCATGTCTGACACCGGTCAGGTTCTTCCCTCATCACTCTCCAGTGAGACCAGGGTGTCAAAACCTAAGGCACATACTAAACCATCCCCACCCAGCCCTCCTAGCTTGCAAGGTGGAGAAGCCATGTGTTGTCCTGTCTGTGTTGTTTCTCGGTCTTTCACAGAATCCCTCTTCTCCCTCCTCCTTGGGAACAGCTCAGCTATGTGGAGGGCTCTGGACTCCGCAGGTTTAGAAATAGGCAGGGGTTTAACACTGGAGCTGGGTGTGTGTCACAATTCCCCTCTCCTCCCCAGACGTCTGCCTCCCCCAAGGGGGCTCAGTGACCACGTTCCCATCCTCTTAGATTCCACATTCCCCAACACAACACAGGGACAGGTTCCACCCATGGAATGTCCTTTCTGACAGATGCTCTCTCAATCCTCCACTCATCCTGATCTGCTCTGATTTCACTCCCTGCACGGGATTTCCCCTTCCCAAACCTGACCTGATCACCCGGCTGGAACGAGGGGAAGAGCCGTGGGTGCCCGATCTCCAGGCCAGTGAGGAAAGAGGGATCCCGAGAGGCGCCCACACAGGTGAGGACTGACACTCAAACCATCTGGGGAATGAAGAAAAAAAGTTGAGAATCCCAAAAATGTAGTATCAATAAGTGCCCTTAGTTCCTTCCTCATCTCACCCAGGGCAGGGCTGCAGCCAGCAGGTATCACTGACATCGCTTTCCATGTGTCCTGTTACCTGCAGGAGTTTTCCTTCCAACTTTCCTTCTCTGTGAAAGTTTGGGTGGGAAGTGGAGGCAGAATCCAATTGCTTCCATCTGTGCAGCTTTAGTATGTTGGGTTTCCCCTTGGTGATATTCCTCTTAATTTCTCCCCAGCACAATGACTTCTGTCCGGATTGTCTCTCTCCCAGCAGGTGATGTGAGAGTGAGTGAGAACGAGGAGGGGAACCAACAGCAGGAAGTTCCTGGGCACGGGGAATCGCAGGGAACCTCTGTGGGAAAGACCCCATAAGTGCTTCGACTGTGGAAAAAGCTTCATACAGAAGTCACACCTTGTTAGACATCAGGCGATCCACACTGGAGAGAGGCCCCATCAGTGCTTAATCTGTGGGAAAAGTTCCATACGGAGGTCAGACCTTGTTAGACATCAGGCAATCCATACTGGAGAGAGGCCCCATAAGTGCTTCGACTGTGGAAAAAGTTTCACACACAGATCAAATCTTACTGCACATCAGGCAATCCACACTGGAGAGAAGTCCCTTAAGTGCTTGGACTGTGGGAAAAGTTTCACACAGAGATCAAATCTTACTGCACATCAGGCAATCCACACTGGAGAGAGGCCCCATAAGTGCTTCGACTGTGGAAAAAGCTTCATACAGAAGTCACACCTTGTTGCTCATCAGGCGATCCACACTGGAGAGAGGCCCCATCAGTGCTTAATCTGTGGGAAAAGTTTCATACGGAGGTCAGACCTTGTTAGACATCAGGCAATCCATACTGGAGAGAGGCCCCATAAGTGCTTCGACTGTGGAAAAAGCTTCATACAGAAGTCACACCTTGTTGCTCATCAGGCGATCCATACTGGAGAGAGGCCCCATAAGTGCTTCGACTGTGGAAAAAGTTTCACACACAGATCAAATCTTACTGCACATCAGGCAATCCACACTGGAGAGAGGTCCCTTAAGTGCTTGGACTGTGGGAAAAGTTTCACACAGAGATCAAATCTTACTGCACATCAGGCAATCCACACTGGAGAGAGGCCCCATAAGTGCTTCGACTGTGGAAAAAAGCTTCATACAGAAGTCACACCTTGTTGCTCATCAGGCGATCTCTACTGGAGAGAGGCCCCATAAGTGCTTCGACTGTGGAAAAAGTTTCAAACACAGATCAAATCTTACTGCCACATCAGGCAATCCACACTGGAGAGAGGCCCCATAAGAGCTTCGACTATGGAAAAAGCTTCATACAGAAGTCACACCTTGTTGCACATCAGGCAATCCACACTGGAGAGAGACCCCATCAGTGCTTAATCTGTGGGAAAAGTTACACACGGAGGTTCCGGCCTTGTTAAACATCAGACAATCCATACAAGAGGGAAATAACACTTAGATTAAACTTGGGTTTAATAATGTCATTGTATATATCTCTCTTTAAAGTTTGTGGTAAACTGTCTATGAATGGCTTTATGGATAATTACCTTATGTTAATCCGTATAGTTTTATTACCTGTGGTGTTTGCGAAATAGAAGGTTACTTCCAAAACCTATTGTTCACCCAAGGGCTGCCTGCTGTCGAGAGGCTGCAAAAATGTGTGTGTAAACTCTTGAGACCTGATCCTTTTATCTCCGATGTTCTTAAGCTTTATTCAGGGGGCATTTGAGTCGTAAGACTGAGATCTCCAGTCCCCTCTGCACTGCCCTGATATTGAACATTTGGACATTGGACTAGAATGTGATGAAATGATTCTGAAAAGGACTCTTTTCAATTCTAACGCACCATCTCTGTGGTGAAACTGACCTAAGGGCTCTATTCATGTTTATATGTCTAATGACCTTTGAGCCAATACTGTCTTTTCTTCTATTAGTAAATCATAGTTTCGTTAACAAGAATTGGCTGTAAGCGCGTATTTGGGGAAGAACTGAAGTATCATTAATTTGGTGGGTGATGTGTCTGATCCTTTGGGATTGGTAGAATTCTTTATATGATGACGATTTTCAGGAATCCCCATCAGAATCTCAGAGGACATTTTCCCACATCAGGTATCGTTAAAGACTTGCCTCTGTTGCCACTCTGTCAAATCAGTTATTTTGTTACAGTATCTCCCATACCATGAAGGGTTTACAGAGCTGAATGATGCGTCATGCCTGTGCCAGGGAACTTTCAGTGAAATTAGCCTGTAATTAAAATCCAAAGTTATTACCCATTAAACTTGACAGCAATTCCCTACCTTGTACTCCTGGGCAGCCGCCTCTGTGGAAGCCACCGTGGGAGCTCTCTGAACCCGGGACAGATGGCAAACCAGACAGATGGAAGTTTGATCCTCTTCACAGAAGTTTCAGAGCCTTCTGCTGTTCCCCCCCACACCCTGTTCCCTCCTGCTCCTTTTGCTGCCTGGAAACTCAGCCAATTGGCGATTTCTACCATGTTTCCCAGCTGCCTGTTGGGCCTGACATTTCTCCGTTGCACAGTTTCTGCAGACAGGAGACAGCTGTATCGGATCCCTCCCAGCACTGTCTGACCTGCCTGCACTGCAGTGACAGCTTCTGTGAAATACTGCAGACAAATGGGACGTGGAGCTTCCTCCTGGAGACTTTCCAGGGGGTTCTCTGCGGCCATGGCTCCCTCTGAAGCATTCAGTGAAAAATGTACCACTAGGGCTCTGGTCCTGCAATCAGAGGCATCCCCCTGTGACAGGGCTGGCTCCAGACACCAGCCTACCAAGCACATGCTTGGGGCGGCACCTCGGGACAGGGCGGCACTCGGGGTTTGTTTTTGTTTTTTTTGGTTCGGGCGGGGGGGCGCGGGGGGGGCGGGGCTGGGGAAGGCGGGGCGCCATGCTGGAGGGGCGGGGACTTGGGCGGTGCGACGTTCAGGGGCGGGGACTTGGGTGGCATGACGCGACACTTGGGGGGCGGGGACTTGGGGTAAGCTTGGGAGGGCGGGGACTTGGACGACGTAATGCGACGCTCGGGGGGGGCGGGGACTTGGGCGGCGCGATGCGACGCGACGTTCGGGAGGGGGGGCGGCACTCTTTGTTTTCTCTTGGGGTGGCAAAAATGTTAGAGCCGGCCCTGTACCTGCGGGAGGTCCACCGGCCGCCCCAAGCGCGCGCTTGGGTCTGGAGCCGGCTCTGTTCACAAGACAAAACCTAGGTTAAGCTGATATCAATGTTTCAAAGGCCTGATTCTCATGTACACTAAGACAGCTCTGGCTCAATGAAAAGAAGCTGCGGTGTTTCCAACATTCATGATTTTATAATGAGTCTCATTGTATTTGGTGTGTTTTGTGAAAGCCCCAGCTCCGGGAAGCATGTGATGAGGTGAGACTCTTGGCTTTCCTTTCCTAAACAAAGGAAGTTTCTGGCTTTCCTGGTTGCAGAGAAAAACTTTAAGTGAGTAGTTACTGTATATTGATTTCAATTACAACACAGAATACAAAGTGTACAGAGATCCCTTTATTTTTTTAATTACAAGTATTTGCACTTAAAAACACCCCCAAAAGAAATCATATTTTTCAATTCACCTATTACAAGCACTGTTGTGCAATCCCTTTATCATGAAAGCTGAACTTACAAATGTAGAATTATGTAAAAAATACCTTTATTCAAAAATTAACCAATGTAAAATTTCAGAGTCCATAACTCCACCCAGTGCTACTTCTTGTTCAGCCAATTGCTTAAACAAAGAGGTTTGTTTCCATTTGCAGGAGGTAATGCTGCAAGTTCAAAGTGTCAATCTCATGACACTGTTGCAGCCGGAATCGCAAGGTATTTACATGCCAGATGCGCTAAAGATTCCTATGTCCCTTCATGCTTCAACCACCGTTGCTTAACCTCCCTTCCCCTGGCCTGTTATACCTGCTGCTCATGCTCAGACCAGAGCTGATTGTTCTTCAGCTTTTCAGCCTCTTCTAGGGTCTGTGGGGAAAATTTTTCATCTTACACTAGGGTTGCCAATTCTCCTGGAGCAAACACCATTTGTGGCAATGGCATCTGGTCCGGGAGAGTTGGAAATCTTATCTGCCAGGAAAATCCCTCAGGCTGGCATTTCCCATTTGCCTGCCTCCTGCCGAAGGAGCGTCAATTGGAATTTATTTATTTTTTGAGCTGCTCCCACAGACATAGCTGCTATCACCCATTGGGGTGGATTAATTAACTCTCCCGCAGGTGCAGTACAGAAACCTGCTTCCTGTAGGAATGTGCTACTTATGGTGAAGTGAGCATGCTCAGTAACATCTGCTGAAGCCACTGCCCTTCATCCTGCCCTTACGAAGTGTAAGATTGTGCCGAGTGCTTTTTACAGGGGTTAAAAAGAGGCAAAGGGGGCAAATCAGAGGAGGGGGGCAGCCAGGTTCTGAGCAGGGGGCAAAAATTGACTGGTCGGGGGGGTCAGGCACCTGACAAACACCTGCCAGGAATGGTCTAGATCAGGGGTCAGCAACCTTTCAGAAGTGGTGTGCCGAGTCTTCATTTATTCACTCTAATTTCAGGTTTCGCGTGCTGGTAATACACATTAACATTTTTGGAAGGTCTCTCTATGTAAGTCTATAAACTATTGTTGTATGTAAAGTAAACAAGTTTATTAAAATGTTTAAGAAGCTTCATTTAAAATTAAATTAAAATGCAGATATCAGTTTAGTGCAGTGGTTCTTCACCTGGGGTGCACGCACCCCCTGAGGCAGGGCAAAACCCTGGGCAAAACTTCCACCTTGCGCTCCCGCCCCTTGCACTTCACTTCATTGAGGGGCAAATCCCAATAAGCCTTTATAGACCCCAGGGGCCAGCCGTGCCCAGGGGCTGCTCCCCAGAACAGGTTCCTCTCTCCCTGCCTCCTGAACTCCCCTGGAGGGTGCACAGCCCCCCCGCGAGCCCTACCCTCCCCTCCCCACCCCACCCCATCCCATCCTGGTGGCTTCCGCCCCGAGTCCACTCACTGGCTTTGCAGAGCTTGGGCCGCTGCAGCAGCCTAAGTTACGCAACTTCAGCTACATGAATAATGTACTGAAGTCGACGGACTTAGATCTACTCACCGCAGTGTCTTCACTTCACTTCAGTGAGTCAACTGCTGCCGCTCCCCCGTCGACTCTGCCTGTGCCTCTCGCGGCGCTGGAGTACAGGAGTCAATGGGAGAGCGCTTGGGGGTTGATTTATCGTGTCTAGACTAGACGTGATAAATCGACCCCCGCTGGATCAATCGCTGCCCGCCGATCCGGTGGGTAGTATAGACATACCATAATTCTGCTTCTGATTTAATTATTTAGCAATTCCCTGGAGACATGTGGTACCTTTATACCCACCACTTTGACGCTTTCCTCTCTATGACCCCCAAAATGAACACATTACAATGACTTTCATGCATTTGCCCTTCCGTTTGGAATGTTCTGACTCTTCTGTATACACCAGTCACCCGCAGCCCAAGTGCAAGAGAGGGTTATGATCTATTACAGTCAAACCGCTGTTTGCCACCAAACCATTAACTCCTTTGAGATTGTGACTATGTCAAAAAAAGGGATTTTTGTGGGGGGGGGGGAGGTTTTTTTTATATAAGTAGCTGGGTAATGATCAAGTGACTATAAAAAAAAAAAAACAACCAACAAAAATACAGCTATTTATATAAATATATTAATCCCTGCAGGCAATGTGTCTCTTCAGCTTCACCAAAAAGGTTCATGAACAGATTGCATAAGCAAAGAATTTCTACATTCTTTACACTTCTCCTCCCCAGAAAAAGAAAGGGTTTTTTTTCCTCTTCTTTATATTGCAGGCACAGAATGGCAACTCTGGCACTCGATAATCCATTCCCGGTGGTCCAGAATTCAGCACCCCTACATTTAACAGGGGGGTGTTTTTTTTTTTTTTATATATATATATATATATATCTCAAATCATCTTGGCTAGAGATTAGTTCCTTCAGGAGAAACAGTGCTTTTAGACTTCTTATACAGCAAAATGGGGAAAAAAATAACCCCAAACTTCTATGGCTCAACAACAAAAAGCTTCTTGAATTACCAAGCAGTTTCACGGAACAGCCTTCATTGCGCAATAGTCTCCCGAAGAGTGGGTGCTGTGTGTGTCCTGGCGGGCGGGGGAATACTGCTCAAATGGCACGGAGAAGGTCAAGGTACTCCTGCAAGGAGAGAAGTCACATGGTTACATGGTCGGGGGTGAGGGAGGAGAGATAGCTAATGATGCTGCAACACTTTTCAGTTACCACAAGCATTAGGGTTAGAGCTGGGGATGCCAGAGCTGGGTTTTGAACACCCCCAAAGCATGAGGGTTTGGGGATCTGGGATTTTGGCTTAGCCAATTATAAAGATAGGGGCCAGGTCTGAATTTCAAGCCACCTCCAGAGCTCAACTGCAGGGCTCTGGTTCAGGCCCATCTCTGCTCAGGACTGATCTTTAGCCAGAGAGAAACACTTACCTCCGTTGGTGTTACAGTCAGGACCCTATCCAGGTCTTCCACTAGCTGCTTAAAGGTTGGCCGTTCCGATGGGACTACATGCCAGCACTCCTTCATGATCATGTACCTGAGGAGAACAAAGAGCAAGAGGCCTTCCCTGTGATGGGGTGGGGGAGAGAGAAGAGCACGTGTGCAGATCTACATGTCCCAGCACAGCCAGGCTTTGGCCCATGCACCTGCTGGGGCAGAACCAGCCCCCACTCCTTTGCATTGCTCTAAACAAAGTGAGACATGCAGCTCCTTCTGTGCCTGAACCCACTGCCCAGCCCAGATACAGCCACCAGTCTGTGCATTGCTACAGGGCGTAACACAACCCAGCTGGTATGCCTGCAGCAGAAGTAAAGAAAGGGGATCCCCTAGGTAAACCTCTCCAGCACGGGGCCTTAGGAACCCACAGTGCCGGAGCCCAAGAGGGGCAGGTATGGAAACTGGGTGTGAAGAGGGAGGGAAAGCCCAGGCTACAGAGTACTGAGAAAGGCAGCTGGGTCTATCAGGAGTTTTATTACTGTAGCTGTCTATCACACAGTCCTTGGCAGCATAGGCCTAAGGTTGCCAATGGCTTGGTGCTCTATGTAGCCCCAGCATTCATGGCCTTGGCAGCAGGACCAGAGGCCCCAAAGGGAAATCAAGGAGGAGGAAATTCACACTTCAACTTCTTTGACATGCACGCACACCCCTTTACAATAAGGTGGGCGACCTGCAAATCACAAAGCTAGCCATAAACTGTCACATTTGACTAGGAAGCCATTGGATTATCCAAACAGAAGCCCCTAATGTCCTAGTCGGAAATCTGGTTTGTATGGTAAACAATGCTAAGGCCTGGCTCTCGCCCTGTCACTTTGCTAGGAGCAAGAGGACACTCATCAGGCCCTATTGGTCTTGAGTGCCCTCTCCCTTAAGCAGGAACCAATGATGTTTACAGGAGAGGGCGTCCTCCCACAGAGACAAGAGCAAATACCAATTTAATACAGATTGGTCTGCTTTGAAATCCAACATACAGCAGGAAAAGCTTTGCCTACAGCAGGTTTGTCCACAGTTTGTCCACAGTGTGGAGTAGGCAAAGCCAACTGGACCAGGGAAGAGTTAAAAGACAACAGCTGGGAACGGCGAGACAACAGGCTTAAAATGGAGTACTGCTAGCACGACACTCACCGAATAGTGATTTGTCCTGCCTCAGTCCCAGCGTACTGACTGGAGTTACACGCAGGCAATTAAATGTTACTTAATTCACATTTGTTTAGGGAGTTACTGAAGTTGAAACAACAAGAAAGGAAACTAAACGTAATGATGCCATTTTCAGAGGCTCAGAACCGGCCTCCTAGCAATGGTCTCAGGGCCAGAGAAAGTGTTTCTTGTCTGCACAGTGGCCAACGTGCCGGGAGCGGAGTACTGCTGCAATCAGACAAATACATCAGGCAGGAAATGCTGCATTCGAAGGGTAAGTCACCAGAGGCACTGCTAGCCCACTGGGGGCTCAAAGAAGGACTATCCTCTTCCCCTGCTCCACCCCAACAAATACTGCTTGGGGACCTAAGCGATTGCTTAGTCTGCTTATGCCTGAGCCTCCCTAGGCAAATCCACAGACCTGAGCTGGGCATGGGTTGACATGAATCGACCAAGCATAGCAAGCGTAGCTGCATATTTTGACTGTCGGTGATGTAATGAGTCTAAATGCATCAGGCTCGGTAAGTCTATCTGGAGCCAGCCGGACAATCGCACAGCAGGACCAGTAAACAGTAGTAAGTGGGGGTCAGACAAAGGAATGGGCAGCAATATTTATACACACACACCCTGGAGAAACTGAATTAAGAAGGAAAATAAACTCGTGCGTCAGCCAAGGTTTCTAGAAATGAAGCCATAAAGCTACTCCCTCCCTCACTTACAGGTCATGAGTGCAGTTTGCTGGCTTGTCCAGCCGATTGCCTTCTTTTAAGAATTTGAAGAGTTCCTTGCTTGGAATTCCCGGATATGGAGACCCCCCCAAAGTAAAGATCTCCCACAGCAGCACTCCAAAAGACCAGCTGGGAACCAAAGAAAGATGTTTAAAATTCAATGAGGTTTTTCAGTTTGTTTGGTTTTTTGCTTTATTTCAGTGCAGCCATGCACAGCTAACACAGACGTCAATAGCATGACTAATTGCCTAGGCCATTTTCACTAGTTACTTGGAGATCTCTGCTGATCCAACTCACTAGCAAAGAACTCCCAGGCACCACGTCTGAAACTGAAATCAGCATTTAATCAGATAGGTGACAGCCCATTTATTACCCCTGGCTCTTCGTTAGGTCTTCCACCAGCTCCACTGAATGGAACAAATCCAATGATTCATGCCCAGCTTCACTGAATCACAGGCTAGGAACCACAGGCCACTGTGCAAGCTGATAGCAAAGCTTGCTTGTTACAACCCTTATTTCACTGGCCGGACTGGAACAGAAACCCCCTACAAAAATCAGCACAGGTCTAATGTTAAATGCCTTGGCACTGCTGCTGTGCTACATTTAAAAGTCCACTTTTTCAAAATATATTTTGCCTCCTTCATTTTCTTTTTTAAAATAGAGATTGTGTGTCTCTTTCTATCTCTCTAATTTAGGTAAACTGACGTGTCCATTGCTGCATTACCTACGTGCTGAAACTACGATTTTGGATCACTGAAGCTACAGCATGTGAAATTTACAGAAGAGAGAATACAAATAATGCTTACACATCGCTCTGGTGAGTGTAGACCCCGTCAAACAATGCTTCTAGAGCCATCCATTTCACAGGCAGCCGACCCTGTAATTAGGAAGACAAAGGGAATGTTCCATCAGCATATTCACTCAGCCACAAGGGCACTATCTGAATCTTCTATTCTAATCCAGTTTGAAACATTTTCATTAGTCACCACATCTGCTTCCCTGATCACTGTGCAGGCAGTAGTGGCCACATGTAAACAGAATATAACATTTGATCCCCGGTCTTCACTGACTATCTGCATTATAAACACCCTCACCCTCTTGCATGCTGCATTTCACTGCCAAGACAGGTTTAATGAATCAAGACATTTAAATCTCTGCATGAAAAACAGCATCCATCGTGTACGAACGCAGCTGTGGGGCTGGACAGTTTCAAAATAGAGTGGGACCAACACACACAGGCCTCGCTGGCTTGAAGAGATCATTTCACTCAGTGCAAAAATGCTGCTTAGTCTGAACTGTAGGGGGAAATCCACAGAGTGAATTCACCCAATGGCTTCACTGTGATCCCGCTGAAATCAAATGGGGTGTTTTTGTCATTTCAGCAGGACTATCGATGATCTCAACAGGGCTCCTTGTGGGTACAGGGGCCTGTCTGCCTGCTACCAATTGCTGGATCAGGGCCCAATGTTTTTCTCAATGCAGTAATTTGTTTAAAAAGAAGGTGTGGACCAAGGGCGTGTGCTGCTGACTCCTCCACCGCTGGGACCTGCCATGCACTTGGCAGCTGTGTACTCACACTGGCTGTTTTCTTGTAACAGCTGATGTTGCCAACATCTCTGGCTAGGCCGAAATCGGCTATTTTCATCACATTGTCTTCAGTGACTAACACGTTCCTGGCTGCCAAGTCTCGGTGAATGCACTGTGAAAGGTGAGCATGGAGATAAATATGGGCTCGTTAAACTGCTTATGATTCGTGGTTTATGCCGATTCATTTACCTGAAAGCCAATAAAGCTGCACCATTTAATTCTTCGCCCTTTAGATCATCGCTGCCACATGCAGTCTCAGACAAACGGCTTCTAAGCAACATCTACCAAACACACACACACACACACACACACACACACACACACACACACACACAGGCAAGACAGCAGTGCTTCTTCATCTGCTCTCTCAGGACAGGACACTCGGACTGGAGATCGGCTAGATCCCGGGGCTGAACACCAAGCTGCCACCACCAGGGAGGAGAGTCTGGGCTAATGGTTTACTTACAGGAGGGCAATGGGAATCAAGACACTAGGATTTGATTCCCTGCTCTACGACTGACTCACTGTGTATAAACTAATGTCCCAGTTTCCCCATCTGTAAGATGGGCCTGATTGTCAATTGCGAGACTAGTGTCAGGTCCAATGTTTGCAAAGTGCTTTCGGAGCCCACGGATGGCTCTATGTAAGTGTCAGGTCTTGTTATGAATGGGTCAAATCCTTCGCTGGGCTAACTCCAAGGGAGTCTACGTTCACCTGGTAACTAACCAGAGATACTGCTCTTCTAACAAATGAATGTTTGTCACAGGCTGTGTCTCTGCCTCAGCCTTGATGCTCTGCACTTTCAGCAGTACTGAAAAGGGGCCACAGAGGCTCCTGATTCTATTGTCTGAGATGAGATTCTCTCTCAAAGTGACTTTCAATTTTGCTGTCATGCTGACGCCACCAAGATGCAGCGTACAGCGCAGCATGGCTCTAAATCTGACTGTGGCCACCTCTGGCTAGTGGCTGAGACTGACTGAAGGTCGGACATCTGATAGTCAATTACTTCTGCCTTTAGACGTTTCTGTTGTGTGACATTTGTATTTGCTCACTGAAAACACGCAACTGAGGTCTGCCTTTCATACGGACTCTGCAATGTCCATGTATTGCCAAACTGTTCACACACTTACTCATAGACTCATGAAGCAGAAAAGAGTCCTGTGGCACCTTATAGACTAACAGACGTCTGAATCGTCTGTTAGTCTATAAGGTGCCACAGGACTCTTTGCTGCTTCTACAGAACCAGACTAACACGGCTACCCCTCTGATACTTGATCATAGACTCATAGACTTTAAGGTCAGAAGGGACCATTATGATCATCTAGTCTGACCTCCTGCACAATGCAGGCCACAGAATCTCACCCATCCACTTCTATAACAAACCCTTAGCCTATGTCTGAGTTACTGAAGTCCCCAAATTGCGGTTTGAAGACCTCAAGCTGCAGAGAATCCTTCAGCAAGTGACCCGTGACCCGTGCCCCATGCTGCAGAGGAAGGCGAAAAACCTCCAGGGCCTTTGCCAATCTGCCCTGGAGGAAAATTCCTTCCCGACCCCAAATATGGCAATCTAAACCCTGAGCATGTGGGCAAGACTCACCAGCCAGCACCCAGGAAAGAATTCTCTGTAGTAACTCAGATCCCAACCCATCTAACTTCCCATCACAGACCACTGGGCATACTTACCTGCTGATAATCAAAGATCAATTGCCAAATTAATTGCCAAATTTAGGCTATCCCATCATACCATCCCCTCCACACATTTATCAAGCTTAGTCTTACTGTTGGATTGTTGATTACAGCAAAGGGGCACCCAGCTAAAATCGCTCATAAATGGATGTGATCATACACAAATGGACTTCTAGGTCCCTTAACAATGCTTCTTTGCAAGCAGCAATGCATTTCTTACTGAAAAAAATAATTCCTGTACTAGGCTCTTAAGGGTAGAACCCAGTCATATATTTGCCCACAATGCACTGTGCACACCTATCACATGACACATATGTTTATGTACGTGATAAATAACAGACTCCAAGTCACTCAACTCACTTTCTGAGATGCCAAATATTCCATGCCACAGGACACCTGGTAGGCGCACGAGACTAAATCTTTAAATGTTAACTGCTCTTCTGGCAGCTTGCAGGTGTTGAGTGAAAATGTGTCAGGCGGCCGACGATCCCAGAGATATTCCTTCAAGTTCCCTTTTGACGCATATTCTACCAGAATGTAAAGTGGGCCTGCCAACAAAAAACAGTCACAATCTGGCTCTTACATCATAATTACAAAGCGCCTTGCAAAGCAGAGTGAGAGTCACTAGCCTCATTTTACTGAAAGGGAAAGAGGGGGTGAGGTGACATTATGGTGATCAACAGATGGCTCAGGCAGTGGTGCTATAAGGAGGGCTTTGGGATGTATGGCCACTGGGAAGCATTCATGGGCGGAAGACTGTTCTCTTGGGCTGGACTTCACCTAAGTAGGGAGGGAAATAGATTTCTAGGATGGCGGCTGGTGCACAACTGATTAAGAGAGCTTTAAACTAGGAATCTGGGGGAGATGTCCAGGTAATCTCCATGCCGGAATTTAACATTGAGAGGGAAGAAAACAAAGCAAGAAAGGATACAGCCGTGGGTAGGAGAATGGACATAAGGAGGAAGGATAGTGTAGATACCAGTCTAATAGGTGATACTGGCAGGGCCGGCTCTAGGTTTTTTGCCGCCCCAAGCAAAAAAAATTTTGGCTGCCCCCCCCCGCCCCCAGACATGAGCCCCCCCCGCCCACCAGTACCCCCCACTCACACCCCCTGTTGCCCCAGCACTGGCCTCCCCCCAAAATGTGGGATCCGCTACCAGCACACTGCAGCAGAAGCCTGGCCCAGCTGTGACTCTGTCCCCATGCGGGTGGAGCTGCTGGGCGGCGCGGAGCGGGAGTACTTCCAGGTGGCGGCACGGCTACGGGGTGGCATAAAGAACACGGCCCCCTCCCTGGGCTTCGCAGCACTGCTGGTGGCCAAGGTGGATCAGTTCGTGCTCACCGCCCTCACCCTCGACATGCTGGCGGCACAAAGACCTGGAGAGCCCCCTGGACCTGCTGCTCTTCAGCCTCACGGTGCCCTGGCCCAGCCCTGGCAGGAGGGAAGGCGAGGATCTCCGGCTGCGGGGCTACCTGCTCAGCACCGACGAACCCAGCCGGCCGCTCACCTCCTCACACACTCCAGGAGCCCCTCGCCGCCATCGCAGCTGGGGCTCGGCTCCAGGGGACCCCGTTTCCCTCCCTCCCTGGCCGCCCAGAGGATTCAGGGCAAAGCAATTTTGGGGACCCCTTCCATAAAAAAAGTTGCAATACTATAGTAACATGTATTTGGAAATGTAAAAAATAACTAGTGAAAATTAATTTGTAATAATTTGAAAATACACCAAATACATTATTTAAAAACATTAAATGCTTTACTGGTCTGTCTACATTTGCAATTACATAATGGGCTGTTGCTGGGTGATGGTGATGGTTGGTGCCAATGGGCTGTCACTGCCTGGAGGTGGTGCTGCTGTTGCCCAGGGCTGGGTGGGGAGCTGGGCTCTGGGGGGTGCCCGGCTCACAGGGGCTGGGCTCAGGTCTGTGGGGAGATGGGGTCGGAGGTTGTCTGGCTCAGAGGGGCTCGCCTCAGAGCTGGGGGTCTGGGGTGGGGGGATGGGGTCGGAGGGTGCTCAAAGGGGCTGGGCTGGGCTTGGAGATGAGGGTCAGGGCTGTGGGGGATGGGGTCGGGGGGTGCCCGACACAACGCGTCGGGGCTCGCAGCGGGCGGGCATGCGTGAGGGAGAGAGTGTCAGGGGGTGCCCACCTCAGAGCAGCTGGGCTCAGAGCTGGGGGTCAGGGCAGTGGGGGATGGGGTCGGGGGTGTCCGGATCAGAGGGGCTGGGCTCAGAGCTGGGGGTCTGGGGGTCAGGGCAGTGGGGGATGGGGTCGGGGGTGTCCGGATCAGAGGGGCTGGGCTCAGAGCTGGGGGTCAGGGCTGTGGGGGGAATGGGGTCAGGGGGGTGTCCGGATCAGAGGGGCTGGGCTCAGAGCTGGGGGTCAGGGCGGTGGGGGGAAGGGGGTGAGGGGGGTGTCCGGATCAGAGGGGCGGGGCTCAGAGCTGGGGGTCAGGGCTGTGGGGGGGAATGGGGTGAGGGGGGTGTCTGGATCAGAGGGGCTGGGCTCGGAGCTGGGGGTCAGGGCTGTGGGGGGAATGGGGTGAGGGGGGGTGTCTGGATCAGAGGGGCTGGGCTCGGAGCTGGGGGTCAGGGCTGTGGGGGGAATGGGGTGAGGGGGGTGTCTGGATCAGAGGGGCTGGGCTCGGAGCTGGGGGTCAGGGCTGTGAGGTGGATGGGGCTGGGGGGGTGCCCAGGTCCTAGGGGCTGGGGTTGGAGCTGGGGATCAGGGCTGGGTGGGGAGGATGGGTTTGGGGGGGTGCCCACCTCAGAGGGGCTGGGCCTGGGGGGGTAATGGGGTCGGGAGGTGCCTGACAAACACCTCCCTGAGACCCCCCCAATCCAACCCCCCTTCCCTGGCCTCTGACCGCCCCCCCCACAGAACCTGTGCCCCCTCCCTGCCCCCTGTGTGTCCCCGGGACTCCCTGCCCCTTAGCCACTCCCCCCGCCCCGGCTGCTTACCCCCAGCTCACCGCGCGGCAGCCGCATGGCTCCGGACGGGGCTGAGCTCTTCCCCGCTCAGAGCCGCGTGGGAAGGGGGCGGGGCCGCGAGCTCCAGGCTGAGCTCAGCTGCCTCCGCTCGGCCCGGCGCTGGCCCCCCCCCCCCCACCCCCGGCGGCTCTGAGCGGGGCGGCGACCAGCCCCGCCCCCCCTCCCCCAGCCAAGCGGCTGCAGCGCTGTTTAGGACCTGGGAAACAAGCGGAGGAGGAGCGGCCCGTCTTCTGCAGCCCGGCGGGGCCGCGCTACCGGTAAGGGGCCATCCCTCTCCCCCAAGCGGAGCCGGTAGCGCGGCCCTGCCCGGCTGCAGGGGACGGGCCACTCCTCGGCTTGCAGCGGCAGGATGAGCTGGGGCCCCAGCCTTTTGCCGCCCCCTATATTTTGCCGCCCTAGGCACCAGCTTGTTTTGCTGGTGCCTAGAGCCGTCCCTGGATACTGGTGGTAGAATGTCTGTGCCTAATCGGGTAAAGAATGTCAGTGAAGCCAAACGGCAAAAAAATAAGATGTTTGTACACTAATGCAAGGAGCCTAGGTAAAAAAATGAAGGAACTAGAGCTACTGGTGCAGAAAGTGAAACCGGATATTATAGGGATAACAGAAACATGGTGGAATAGTAGTCATGACTGGAGTACAGGTATTGAAGGGTATGTGCTGTTTAGGAAAGACAGAAATAAAGGCAAAGGTGGTGGAGTAGCACTGTATATCAATGATGAGGTAGACTAAAGAAATAAGGAATGGATAAGATAGAGTCTGTCTGGGTAAAAATAACATTGGGGAAGAAAGCTACTAGAGCCACCCCTGAGATAGTGCTTGGGGTGTGCTACAGACCGCCAGGATCTGATCTGGATATGGATAGAGACCTCTTTAATGTTTTAATGAAGTAAACACTAATGGGAATTGTGTGATCATGGGAGACTTTTACTTCCCAGATATGGACTGGAGGACAAGTGCTAGTTATCATAATAGGGCTCAGATTTTTCTGGATGCAATAGCTGATGGATTCCTTCACCAAGTAGTTGAAGAACCAACAAGAGAGGATGCCATTTTAGAGTTGGTTTTGGTGAGTAGTGAGTACCTCATAGAAGAAATGGTTGTAGGGGACAACCTTGGTTCGAGTGATCATGAGCTAATTCAGTTCAAACTAGATGGAAGGATAAACAAAAATAGATCTGGGACTAGGGTTTTTGATTTCAAAAGGGCTAACTTTAAAGAATTAAGGAAATTAGTTAGGGAAGTGGATTGGACTGAAGAACTTGTGGATCTAAAGGCAGAGGAGGCCTGGAACTACTTCAGGTCAAAGTTGCAGAAACTATCAGAAGCCTGCATCCCAAGAAAGGGGAAAAAATTCATAGGCAGGAGTTGTAGACCAAGCTGGATGAGCAAGCATCTCAGAGAGGTGATTAAGAAAAATCAGAAAGCCTACAAGGAATGGAAGATGGGAGTGATCAGCAAGGAAAGCTACCTTATTGAGGTCAGAACATGTAGGGATAAAGTGAGAAAGGCCAAAAGCCATGTACAGTTGGACCTTGCAAAGGGAATTAAACCCAATAGTAAAAGGTTCTATAGCCATCTAAATAAGAAGAAAACAAAGAAAGAAGAAGTGGGGCCGCTAAACACTGAGGATGGAGTGGAGGTTAAGGATAATCTAGGCATGGCCCAATATCTAAGCAAATACTTTGCCTCAGTCTTCAATGAGGCTAATGAGCAGCTTAGGGATAATGGTAGGATGACAAATGGGAATGAGGATATGGAGGTAGATATTATCACATCCGAGGTAGAAGCCAAACTCGAACAGCTTAATGGGATGAAATTGGGGGGCCCAGATAATGTTCATCCAAGAATATTAAAGTAACTGGCAAATAAAATTGCAAGCTCATTATCATAGTTACTATTTTTAAGAAAGGGAAAAAAAAGTGATCCGAGTAACTATAGGCCTGTTAGTTTGACATCTGTAGTATGCAAGGTCTTGGGAAAAAAATGAAGGAAAAAGTAGTTAAGGACACTGAGGTACATGGTAACTGGGACAAAACACAACATGGTTTTACAGAAGGTAGATCGTGCCAAACCAACCTGATCTCCTTCTTGGAGAAGGTAACAGATTTGTTAGACAAAGGAAACGCAGTGGATCTAATCTACCTCGATTTCAGTAAGGCATTTGATATGCTTCCACATGGGGAGTTATTAGTTAAATTGGAAAAGATGGGGATCAATATGAAAACTGAAAGGTGGATAAGGAACTGGTTAAAGGGGAGACTACAATTGGTCGTACTGAAAGGCGAACTGTCAGGCTGGAGGGAGGTTTCTAGTGGAGTTCCTCAGGGATCGGTTTTGGGACCAATCTTATTTAATCTTTTTATTACTGACCTTGGCACAAAAAGTGGGAATGTGCTAATAAAGTCTGCGGATGACACAAAGCTGGGAGGTATTGCTAACACAGAGAAGGACCGGGATATCATACAGGAAGATCTGGATGACCTTGTAAACTGGAGTAATAGTAATAGGATGAAATGTAATAGTGAAAAGTGCAAGGTCATGCATTTAGGGATTAATTTTGGTTATAAAATTGGGGACACATCAGTTGAAAGTAACAGAGGAGAAGGACTTCGGAGTATTGGTTGATCACAGGATGACTATGAGCTGCCAATGTGATATGGCCGTTAAAAACGCTAATGCGGTCTTGGGATGCATCAGGTGAGGTATTTCCAGTAAAGATAAGGAGGTGTTAGTACCGTTATATAAGGCATTGGTGAGACCTCATCTGGTCTCCCATGTTTTAAGAAGGATGAATTCAAACTGGAACAGGTTTAGAGACGGGCTACTAGGATGATCCGAGGAATGGAAAACCTGTCTTATAAAAGGAGACTCAAAGAGCTTGGCTTGTTTTAGCCTGACCAATATCAGGGAGGGAGAGGAATTATTTAAGCTTAGTACCAATGTGGACACAAGAAACAAATGGATATAAACTGGACACTAGGAAGTTTAGACTTGAAATTAGATGAAGGTTTCTAACCATTAGAGGAGTGAAGTTCTGGAACAGCCTTCCAAGGGGAGTAGTGGAGACAAAAGACATATCTGGCTTCAAGACTAAGCTTGATAAATTTATGGAGGGGATGGTATGATGGGATAGCCTAATTTTGGCAATTAATTGATCTTTGATTATTAGCAGGTAAATATACCCAATGGTCTGTGATGGGATGTTAGATGGGGTGTGATCTGAGTTACTACAGAGAATTCTTTCCTGGGTGCTGGCTGGTGAGTCTTGCCCACATGCTCAGGGTTTAGCTGATCGCCATATTTGGGGTCGGGAACCAATTTTCCTCCAGGGCAGATTGGCAGAGGCCCTGGAGGTTTTTTGCCTTCCTCTGCAGCATGGGGCACGGGTCATGGGTCACTTGCTGGAGGATTCTCTGCACCCTGAGGTCCTCAAACCACAATTTGAGGACTTCCATAACTCAGACATAGGTTAGGGGTTTGTTACAGGAGTGGGTGTGTGAGATTCTGTGGCCTGCGTTGTGCAGGAGGTCAGACTAGATGATCATGACGGTCCCTTCTGATGCAGAGTCTATGAGGCAGGTCAGCCGCAAATGTAGCACTGAAGAGGAAGGGCCAATGGTTAGAACACTAGCTTAGGAAATGCAAATTCAAGTCCCAGCTCTGCCACAAAGTTCCTGTATGACCCTGGGTGAGTCACTTTGTCTCTGTGCCTCAGTTCCCCATCTGTGAACTTCCCTACCGCACAGGGGTGTTCTGGGGGTAAATGAATTAAAGACTATGAGGTGCTCAGATACTATAGTATTGAGGGCCACCGAAGTACCTAAGAAGGTTAGATAGGGACAGGACTCGGGTCAGGTTCCCTAGCCAAGCGGCCACTGACAAACATCTCTCTTCAGAACCGACACACAAACATTAACTCAACTGCCTCACTGCCCTGTGGGCGAGCATTATCCTTTCCGTTTGATGGCTGGGAAGGCTTAGACATAGAGAGTATTATGTGAATTGCCTAAACCCACAGGGCTGGGACTCAAAGCCAGCATATTTTGGGCATTCAGGGAGTAAATAATAATAAATGACAGTCCAACCACCACTCTCTCTGCTTCCAGCTCCATTTTTTTCCCAAAAAAGGAGGACAATAAGGAAAAGCTTTTGAAAAACCAGTATCGATAACAGGTAGAGCCATATATATATTTGCTCCAACATCTAAAAGCCACCCAACTTCTCACTGAGCAAAGCAGTTTAATTGTGTGCACAGACATAACTAATCTTGTGGCTAATTCAGATGCATGAAGAAAGGGTGAAATCCTCCTGGCCTCTACACAGCCGGAATAAGAGGCTCCAGTAGCACAATATTACATTACAGGAGGAAACCCCTCTGCTTGCTGGGCCAGAAACCTGCAGTAGAGGTATGGAAAAGCAACTGTGTACACATAAGGCTGAGCTAGTACGGTGTGCACCACAGAGCAGAATGGGACTGCTTCCCACTGAAATCATGAAGTACGATGGTAGCATATGGCCTTCTCTGAAACATACCATCCTGCGTGCAGGCGCCTAGGAGGTTAATGATATTTTTGTGATTCCCAATCATTTTCAACATTTCCATTTCGGACACCAGGTCAGAAAGATCCTCGTCAGTAGCATCATCTGGAGAAGACGGGGGGAAAAAAGAGAAAGAAACTGTTAGGAAGGGAATAGGCGTTTCTTAGAGTCTAGAGAGTAAAAGCATAACTAGATTGCATTAGTACTATACAGTATGTTATACACTCAGTGAACGGAGGCTGGCCATGTGGCCATCTGAGCATTTCTGAGAGCTGGTCATCCTGCAGGAAATGTTAATCAGGAATCACAGAACTGGAAGGGACCTCGAGAGGTCATCTAGTCCAGTTCCCTGCACTCATGCAGGACTAAGTATTATCTAGACCATCCCTGACAGGTGTTTGTCCAGCCTGCTCTTAAAAATCCCTATTTGCTTTTGCCCCAAATCAGGGTGAAAACTTGAAACATCAAAACTTGTTGCCAAACAAAAAGTTCTGAAAAATTTTGACACGGAAATAAAACATTGTGAGTTTTGTTTTGATGTTTAGAAACTGAAAAAAAAATTGGATTGTCAACTTCAGTTTTAGGATTTTTGGGGCTTCACCGCCACTCTACCCCACCTTTTCCCATACATACAAACAAACTTTCTCCAATTTTTTTCGTACTGGAAAAGAACCAGGGGCAGGTAAAATATGTCTGGAATCGTGGGGTAAAAGCCCCCAGAATAAATTGGAAAACCAATTTTTTTTTGTTAGTTTTCAAAATCAAACCAAAACACAAAACATCAAAATGTTTCAGTTTGGCAATGTTGAAATCTTCCCCATCAAAAAAAGTTTAATCAAAATTGATCAATGAGGTTTTGTCAAACCCCACTTTCTCATGGAAAAAATTTTCATTTGAAAAAAGTTGCAGCTGGTGTTAGTATTAATACTGCGCAGAACCTCAGCACTTCTTGCTTTGGCTTAGCCATGCCACTCCCCTCCAGGTGTTTTCCACAGCTAGTCAAGTCACTGCAGCTTCAGTGCTTTAGGCAGGGAAAACAGGAGAATCTGGAGGAGCCCAACCAATCTCATTGTTTTGCCTCTTCTTAAGCTGTTGAGATGTAATCTCAGGGAGCTTGGCCAGGGTTCAATTTGATAGGAAGATCTATTGAAGTGCTTATATGACCCTCATCACCCAAGTAGACAAGCACTTTACAACCCTGAATGGATTTTATACTCAATACCCCCATGAGATCGGGAAGCAGTATCCCTATTTTAAAGGCCAGGTGCTCCGACAAAGGGTAAAGAAAGTGACTTGTCCAACATCATAGAGGAAACCTGTGGTTGAACTGAACCCAGGTCTCCTGTAGCCAAGTCCAATGCTGTATCCGCTTAGGTACCCTTAAGATAACACTCAGCACTTCCTGTGACCCACCTAACAGAAATCTGTGGAAACAAGCATCAGTTATGGAAGCCAAAGGGAGAATTTGGCCTTAGGTTTGCTCTTCTTATGTAGTCATATTTTTTAAATAAAAAATGAACCCCAAACCAAGATAAATGCCAAGGGCAAATGCCTAACAGCCCCAACTCCTGCCATTCCTTCATGGTGCTGTTCTCTGTACCTTTTAACATCTTGACAGCTACAGTGATGGCCTTGTCTGGTTTGTCCTTATCGATCCCAGTCGCTTCTGCCATCACCACTTGACCAAAACAACCTTCACCCAGAGGTTTCCCCAGAGTCAGGCTGAAGTGACAGACACAAACAAATGAATTAATGTGTGACCGGGCTGAGGACTGGAATGAAGACAGAAGAACGACACGTTTAACTGACCGAGATCTTGTTAATTCCCACTTGGGATCAGCAGGCAGCTCGAGCTCTGAGACATTTGCTAGCTTCAGCCCATCGCTGGATGAGAGGTGGGTGAGATTGACCAGCGGGGTACCGGAATTCATGGAAGGGTTTGACTCCAATGACACCGGCTTCAATAGAGCAAATAAAATGTTATTGCCAACTGCCTCTGTGTCAGATACACGCAGCGGTGCTTGAAAAGGAACCAGCCAAGAAAATCACTTTGAACTAATCTTTGATTATTGAAGACTTACAATCAATTGTAACCTGGAAATTAAAAATATCAGTCTCATATTATGGGAGTGTATCTATCTAGGCAGGCAGAGCCAGATCCTCAGACAGTGTAAACCAGAGCAGCCTCACTGAAGACAGTACTCTATTGATTTACACCAGCTACATCAGTTTAGAGCAGCTAAAGTTCTGGCCTATATGCATGGAGTGTGTTTGTGTCCATGGAGTCAGTCCCAGCTTTCCAGTCCCAATAGGTGGTTTACAGCCAGAGAGGCTGAACCAGCAGGGTTTGCAGTCCTTTTTAATTCCTACGCTTACTGCTCTGCAGTGCCAGTCCCTGATGCACGACTGGATGGGATTTTTATTGTACAGAGTGCCATCATTGTCCCTTGCGGAAAGAAGGCCCAATCCTGGACCCACAGAAATCAGTGGAAGTTTTGCGAGTGACTTCAGTGGGACCAGGACCAGGACTGCACTTCTTTTCCCACTCCTCCCCTTCATGCTGGCTACGGGCACAGGACTGTAGGCTATTCTCTGGAAGGTCCATTTTCCCTGGGGTGTTGTTACGAGTGGCCAGCAGGGCTGGTTTAAGGGTCTGTTTTACTAGTCCTAGGTAAGCCCAGGGCTCTGGGGAATTGCTGGCCTCTGACAAACAATAATTGCAAACTAAAAAGAGAGTTAACTGCCACTCACTAAGTTTTCACTGAAAAAAATAAATGAATAAGTGAAACAAACTGAGACACGGGGCCTGACCCTCATTCAGGCAAAGGGCCCGCTGATGTTAATGGGATTGTTGCCTGAGTAAAAACATAGGGTCACGTTCCTAACGTAGAAAGGAAATGTAAAGGTAGGTTGGGGCTATAGGAATCTTGTATCTACTTTCTGTTACCTGTACAGTAGGGGTGTTCATGGCTTTTTTGTTGGTCATTTTCACCCTACAGACAATCATGATGACAACCACCAAGAAGAAGAAAACGAAGCCAACCCCACAGCGGAGGATCACAGCAAAAACGGAGCCAGAATCATCCGCCTCCACTAGCTCTGTAGAGTAACAAGAGACGGAAGTGAGGACAGGCGACAGCAGCCAACATGTACACATGTAGTGCGAGAAATTCTGGTAGGGCCTGAGCGAAAACTCACTGTCACCAATGGGAATCTTCCCATTGACTTCAGTGCGAATTGGATCAGACCTAGGTTGGACACCTCTTTGTCTATGCGTAACCCCGTTGGACTTGACACAGGAGCCCTCCCAAATCCACAACTCTGAATGCCTACAACAGGTGTTTTGCTTTTGCAAACAATGCAGGATCAGGCCCTTCCTCTATTTCACTCATCAGTTTTGACTCCAATGCTGGCAACAGATGTGCCCCAGACAAGGGATTAACATGGCAACTCAAGCTAAGATTTCAGTTTATCCCACCTGAATCACGCCTGTCTCCAAAGTATGGTGAGGTTAAAAACACGATACTTGGGGGAGGATAAATGGGAAACTTGGCTTAATTATATTATAATTCATAATGTAAATATTTTGTTCGGACAAGTAAAGGAAGGACAGATGATCCCAATAATTTTAGCAAAAATCCCACCCCAGGATTCCAGAAAGTCGGAACTTCCCGTAGGCCCCTTGAACAGGCATGAGCGCAATCATTTTGATGGCTAGAACATAATTAGCATCATGCACTCAGAGCTCAATCCTGCAACCCCCCTCAAGCAAAGCGCAAATCAAGAATGATTCCCCACCTGCTCCCTTCAGTCCAGGCACTTCTGAATTTACAAGGGGTCAAGGCAAAACCAAAAACATACTAACAGAAAGAAGATGCACCATGATTCTTTAATCAGCAGTGGAACTCCTTATAGTGAAATTACTCTGCTTCCTTTCACACAGTCACTTCACTCTGGGCTAAATGCTGAGCTGGGTAAGCTGGGTGCATGTGACTTGAAAGCAGTTGTACAGCTGCACTCATGGGCACAGTAATGAAGAAAACTCACGGGGGAACACTAATCCTTTGTGGGCAAAGGGGATATGGAACCACTCAAGCTCCACCCCAAAGCCTATTGATTTCAATGAGTCTTTCCACTGACTTTATTGGACTTTGGATCAGGCTCTCAGTGACTGCGCCCATGAAGGAACATAGCAATGTGAAAAATGGGGGTTCCACCCATAATCAGGGCATGGCTATTGTCAAAGTTAGACTCAGGACTCACAGTTTGTCAGACCACTCTGTTTTATTAGCACAGCGCTCTGCTAATAACACCCAGATAATGTGAGCACCATGCAAGACACAAACTATCTTATTTATACAGATAAAAGGGTGAGAACTTAACAAGATAACAAAGGAGGCAGAATCAGATAAGTTTATCTGGGCTAGGCATGCATATCTTATTTCCTTACTAACTATTACCCATCTTCTGTTAATGTTTCGCCATTAGCACCATTGTTTATGCCTAATGTTTCTTTTCCTGGCACCTGTATTTCAACATTTCTTATTTCTGCTTAAAGGTACATACAACATTTTCTTTAATCCATTCTTATTTTTACAATATAATTCATTCTACTTTCACACTATTGTCTATACATACACGTACAGACTGTGCAGCAAGCTACATGGCTGTGAGCCAGCTTAGCAGATGAGCTGTGGCATTTCTAAATTGAACACTGAAGCATCACCAAGAGGAAAGAAAGGGCACAGCGCAGAAGGAAATACCTGGTAGAACCGTCAGCCAAGCAGAATGATGTGAAAACCCCATAGAATTGCCAGCGAGACAAATATATTCCCCTGCATCCTCAAAAGTAACATTTCGCAAGTACAGAATTTCTAGCTCCTCATCCGCTGTGTTAACACCTGACGTCTACAAGGGGGAAAAATACACATATATAGAAAGAGGAAAAACACAGGATAAGCCACATTCCCAGCACGTTTGAGGACACCACACAGATTTACAGGCAAATTTCAAAAGCAGATGAAGATTTTTTTGTTTCTTTGTTCTCAGTGGCCCATCTTCCACATTTATTTATTCATTCCCGTTTGCAACTTGGCGTAAAAGCAAAAGGTTCCCTTCTCCAGGCTCTTACGCTGTCCCACTAATGAAGCATGCAAGCAAGGAAAAATTGCCCCCACAACAGGACTGACTGTTTTGAAAAATTCAAAAGCAGATGAAGATTTTTTTGTTTCTTTGTTCTCAGTGGCCCATCTTCCACATTTATTTATTCATTCCCGTTTGAAACCTGGCGTAAAAGCAAAAGGTTCCCTTCTCCAGGCTCTTACGCTGTCCCACTAATGAAGCATGCAAGCAAGGAAAAATTGCCCCCACAACAGGACTGACTGTTTTGAAAAATTCAAAAGGAAAAATTGCCCCCACAACAGGACTGACTGTTGGTTAGTAGGGTGAGTGTGGGGGAGAAAAGGGTAAAGTGCTGACCAGATAAACGGTGACTTACTACAGAAAAATATTTATGGAGGGACACATTGTTTTAATGTCAATTTCAACACCAAAACCTATCTATTAATACAGCTCTTGATGCTATCATGTAATTCTGGATCTCCATTACAAAGCGTCCTTTAGGGAACATTCCTACATTATCAGGGAGCTAGACTGGCTGACTTGCCTCTCACTTTATAATTAGTCTACCAACCTTTAGCACCGTGACATATGCCCCGTTGGATCCATATTTACTGCCGTTGACTTCCACGTGTTTCAGCCACTGGATGTGAGGCTGGGCATCACTGTACACCTTGCAGTGGAACTCGACATGACTCCCTACCACCACAGTCTGGTTGGCAGGCAGTCCAGCCTGGAGAATAGGCCGGTGGCGGAACCTTTCTGAAGTGAAAATGGGGAACCCGTTTTTAACACCTCTCCCCACTGAACATGCCTGTCTGTGGCTTTCAGTGCCACTACCAATGTCTGCACAGGAGCTTGGGCTAGGGCTCATGAAAGGTGCTGGATGAGCAACCCCTGAGAACACAGCTCTTTGCTTACCCACAGAAAGGGTACGCCTGGGGAGATGCAGCGTAGGCTTCCCAGACACTGCCCCAGTCAACGTGCCTCAGTCCTGAACAGGAAGCATTATGTCCAGGATAGTGCATTCACTCCTTGAACGCTTGCTGAGAAGGAGGGCCAGCTGGGTTTGTGGTTATGGACCCGCATCATTCACTTCAGGGGACGGACTATATGATTAAGCCCAAAATCATCATTGCACATAAGCCATCTTGATGACGACTGTGTATCAGAAGTGAAGAGGAAGTAGAGAAATCTTACCTACTACATCTAGCTGGTAAGTGTGCCTAATGCTGCCATATTTGTTCTCTACAATGCACGTGTAGTTCCCTCGGTCTGACGGAACCACACTCTCCATCACTAGGCTCCACTGCTGATGCCGTAACTAGAGGGAGGAAAAAACAGATCAGCCAATCATAAGATATCACCAGCTAATATTTCATTGGACCATTATAATCAATGAACAAATGGCAAAACACAATGGGCCTCATTCTTGTTTATTCCCAGGCCTCTTCCCCCGCTCCCCACTCTGCCAGCGTGCTAGGGCTGCAGCACGTCTGTAAATGTAAGTTATGACCACTTTAAGGACAATTTACGCTGCCTGCCTGGTGGAAAGTGGTCTTTATGTGAGAATCAAGCCCAATGAATCAACTGTACAGTGGGCTGTATTACAGGCGCGGATCCTGCCGCGGGCTGTAGATGCTCCCATAATATAAATAATGGGCTGTAAGCCCGTTGGGACATGGACCATCTTTTTGTTCTACGTTTGTACAGCACCAAGCACAATGAGGGCCAGGTCTACAGCTAGAGCTCACAGGAGCTAAGGTAAAACAAATAATTGCTAGCTGCACTTCTATCTTGTGCCTTTCATCTGAGGAACTGAAAGTGCTTCAAAGACATTAAATAAGATAGCATCACATACTCCAGTCAACTGAGGGCCAGAGAAGTTAAATGGACTCCATCAGCTTAAAGAACCACACCTTTGGGGTTGGTTTTTTTGGCAAATCTTTAACCTACTTGTGTTACCAGTAACACCTACCTGCCGATCACTAGAACTGAAAGAGACCAGTGAGAAAAAAAATTCTATTTTTTACAGTTTGTTTACTCTGGGTATTAGGCAGCACTTTATGTACAGTCAGCCTCACTAGTTCCTTTATATAGTTATCTGTTTCCCTTTCTCAATGGGTATGTCTTCCAGTGGGTAACAGGTGAGAGACAAACATTAAAAACCATAGGAAAACCATGAGTGTAAAGCACAAAACTGCCAGGGTGTCCGACACTGGCTCGAGTATAGTACATAGTACTTTTCTTTAACTGATTGGATTTCAGACCAATGGTGTCCACTTTAAGTGACTTGGCCAAGGTGACAGGGGGCCCATCAGTTGCAGGGCGGAAAATGAATGTTGGCGTCCTTGCCTCAAAGTGATTCATGCACGTGCACATGCACACGTGCTCGGTGTGCATAATCCCCGTGAGCAGAGTTAGTTAACCTTCCCAAGCCTCTGGACATCAGTTAGAAGCCAACTGCCCCCATACAGCTGTCAACAGTATTTTAACAACGCGTTTTGGAGCGTATTCTTGGTACACAGAATCAACTGGCATCAGTGATGCCAGTTCTGCACACTACAGAAAACCAAGGGCTGATGCAGAAAATGAGTGGTTAATCAGCTGTCAGCACTTTTAGCTACAGCAGGTGAATTCAAACGGAGCCACTGTAACCATCTTTCACTAGTTGTTATCTGGATCCCCATGCCTTGTTTGAAAGGAATCAGAGCACAATTAACCTGTCAAAAGCAGCGTTACTGCACTGGACATTGGGTGTAAGGGCTATGAAGCAAATATGGCTTGGTTTTAATGGAGGGTGTCACGCTCTTGCCATAAAACTATACTTTCCCCCCACCTTTTGTATCTCGGCATCTGCTCAAGTAACTGTGTTGACTGGCCTACATTCCTAACTTGTTTCTAAGTGTTGACAACAAAGCATGTCACTGCATTTAAATGTATACGTAATAGAAAGACAGAAAGGTTTTGACTGAAGAAAGGTTTTGGCTGCTGACGATGATGGGTTCAATTCTGATGCTCTTCCTGGAGATTTCACTGGGCATTCTGTCAAGTAATTTTCTGGTTGAAACTGGACCAGATTTGATGCCAGAACTTGGGGTGGGGATCTAAACCTGTTACTGATCTGTCTCTATAGTGGCTTATATCATAGCCTTGCATCTTCACACCCCTCTTTATCCTTCTCTCCTAGGCATTTGTAAAGCACCCATCATGGTAGTATCTAGGATCTGAACTCTGGTAAAGCTTGGCTCCAGATACGAAGCATGTGTCATAAACCTAGATCCAAACACTCCAAACATCCAACCACGTGTCTTGCCTATTCTAGATATAAAGTGTCCATCACCTCATTGTATGGGACTTGAGCTCTGGGGAAGTGGGCTCTGAATACAGATTCAAACTGTGGGTCAGAGCTCTGTTCCTGTGACACAGAAGGTGTCTGGAAAGGTTTTTTAAAAACAACTAAGGAAAAGTTTTAGTCAAAAGCTGAGTCCAGACCCAGGGGATCACAAGAAGGATGTTCCCAATTTTGGGCAGTCAGTGTACTCGATAAACCATTAGAAACATGAAGTAACTCGTTGCAGACTTTAATCAAATCAGTGAGACACTGGAAATCCCTCTGGTTTATTTGGTGTTGTCACCAGGGCTGACGAGAGGGTAGGGGGAAGCCAGTACAAATTACCGGGGCCCGGCAGTCTAGAATGGGACCCTGGCTTCCCCAGCTTCATCGGCCCTGTTTAGCCAGTCCACTCTTGCTGGGGGGCCTGAAAATTGTTATTCGCTGGGGCCCGAACCCGCTCTCGGTGGCCCTGGTTGTCACTCTTGGCTCCTTGAGAGACAAACATTTGCAGACACACTTAGAAACTAAGACTGTGTTTGCTAGACTGATACGCAAGCCGGTGCAATGGTCTGGGGAAGGGATAATCCTCAGTCTCCCCCTTCCAGCCCCCCATTCCTTTCTAGGGTCATTTAACACACACAGGCTTACAATATTATAGATTCCAGCAAGGATTCTATAATATTAATTCTCTTTGGGAAATTTCATGTGATAAGTCATATGAATTTCACTCCTCTGCCATTTAAGAATGAACTGTATATAATTTATTTCAGCCATGTTTGGAAGTCTTCTCTTCCCCCGTTTTGAGTTTTGATGCACATTAGGGGGTATCTAAATGCCTTTTACCAGAGGTAAAAATTAGAGGTTAGGATGGGATATTAATAAAAAAAAAAAATCCAAACTTGCATGTTGCAAGTTCCAGCTTTCTTCTGCTGGCCACGGATTTCCAAAGAGCAAAGTCTAAACTACTCTGAACTTTGGAGAAAAAGAGAAAGAGGAAATGTTAATTTGTGATTCTGGTCTTTGCAGGTTAATCCACTGGGCTTGATCCTCAGCTGGTGTAAACTGTCCAAGCTCCACCAGCTGTTGATCTGGCCATTCACTTTTACCGGGCCTAAATCCTGGGATAGAAACTCCATCGTACCTGAAGAGCTTAATCTTCAATAAATGATGCACTGAACTGATTTATTTTTTACTTTCTTTCTGGCGCAGATCCTCACCTGATATAAATGGGCATATCTATCCATCTAAGCTCTACAAGGGTAGGAGGCAAGAAAGAGAGAAACAAAGCGATGTTTCTGTATCTAGAGAGAGAGAGATCTTTTTCTAGGCAGACAGAGGGATTACACTCCTATTGGTTTAACAGACCACACACTGCCTCCGATAGCTTTTTAAACATTTACTTATTGCTGGAAGGTGCCTCTAGAGAAAATAAAGTGCTATGGTGCAAGAGATGTGACTGTGATGCAGAGGATGAAACTTTTCTATCTGAACTCAAGGGTAGATTCACACCACAGGAAAGTGGGAAGTGGAATTACTTTTACCTTTAGGTTTAATTCTGCAAGCATAATTTAGTGCAGCTGTCATCACACATTTTTATAAATGCACATGCAAGCCTGAAAGAGCATGTAATTAGTACATTAGTACATTAGTATTTACATGTAATTAGTACAAAATGTTTGTGCTGCACTGGGTGACTTGGAAATGTTATCTATTATCAGATCAGTTGCAGAGAGGAGTTACCTCCCTGATTCTCCTCTCGCCTTAACTTCTCCAAAGATCTAGAACTGCCTGTGTGCCCTCAACCTTGTCAACAAACCACAATGTGCTGATTAGGAAGCTTCAAAGGTTTAAGTGAAACAAACATATTCAGCTCTTCCAGGAGGAGCCTGAGTGAAGGAGGAGGAAACAGTCTGGAAAGAGAGAGATTTTTCTTTCTTATGACTCTGCTGTGTTTATAACCATCCCACCAACTATTCTGTTCCCCAAAATGGTAAACAGGAAGGCATTTGTATAGTACAAGAGGGGGAAAAAAATCAAGAGCAACTGATTTTCCTGCTAAGTTACTGCCTTATTTTGATGTACAATTACAAGGTGGCACAGAAATTGTGGTCAGATACGTCGCCTGGTTAGGCATTCATTTACTGGTTTTCGGTGTCTGTGGGCTCTGTTTGTAGACATCAAAATCACACTGCCAACCGGTCCCTCTTTGCTATTACCCAGGGCAAAGGGGCTTCCAGCATTTCACCACAAGAATGTTACTGAATCGAGTCTCAGTATTTCTGCCGGGCTCGTGTTACACGTCTGAATGATGACAGAGAGAGGTCTGCTTAAGAGCTTAGATCAGATGCTGATCTCTGTTACATGGGTGTAAGTCAGGAATCACTTCACTGATTTCAGTGGTATCACTCAGGTTTTTATGCAAGTTACAAAAATGTAAACCCAATCTCTTTGTACCTTGTTGCATCTAGTTATTGCAGCGAGCACAGCAATACACCTGATCTATTTTTTTCAAGGTTACTTTTAAAAGAGACTAGCAACATGAGCAAATGCTCAGAGTTGGAATTCCACCAGAACGGGCAGCAGCTAATTTTAAGAGTTATTTGAACAATTAGTATGGTTATCAAAAATACCCCCATTCTGAACCACAGTGACTGTGGTTTATGAAGATACACACTGATATCCTTCTCTCTCACTTATGACAAAGTTGCCAGGATTATGGGCAGTACTACGGGAAATGCAATTTGTACATATCATAGAAAAAACATCTTGAGCAGAAAAATGTCACAAGCCCTAATGGTCATGGAAATATTTACTATGTAAAGCCAGGGATCTCATGCTTGCTTGCCCCTATCAGGATTGCTCAGTGAACGCTGGCTCCGATCGAGCCATCAATAATAGCTCCAGAGATGAATGAACACAGCATAGCCAAGATTAGACCCACAATGCCTTACTTTGATGCCCCCAATTCGATGTTCTCCCTTGAATTCTTTGCCATTTTTCAGCCAGTATATGGATGGGGTGGGGTTGCCTGCTGCAGGGCAATGGAAGCGAACAGTACTTGCTGCCGGCACAGCTAGCAGCTTCTTCTCCATCCTTTTTAAATGGGTCCAATAAGGAGCACCTGAGAAGTGAAAGACACAAAACAAATGGGCTTATTTCTGCAGAGCATAACATGGGGTAGAGCAGCTGCTTTCTAAGTGCTTGGTACTGTATCTAAAGCTGCCCAGGTCCAGAGCCTCCCATCCCTTACTTTTCATTTTAAATTCTAGTGGGATCCATGTACCTCCCTTGCCAGGCTTCAGATAGAGAGGGGCACTGTCCATTTAGTCCCCCCAATTCCTTCTTTGGGGGCTGCAAGGCGAGGTCACACCAGTATCCCTAATCCAGTCTGGTGACGTCTTCTGAAGGGGATATCTGGGCCAAAGCCTACTCCTTGAGCATACGACTAGGGTTATCATACGTCCGTATTTTCATGGACATGTCCGGCTTTGGGGGTTTTAAATAGCGATCAAACTCTCAGAAGGTCCGGGATTTTCCTCCCAATGCAGAGCGCAGCATGGCTGACATAGTGGCTCAGCCAGATTGAGCCGCTTGCATCGGGGTCTGCAGCATCCAGTGCCCCTCCTCTGCTCCCCCACTCCTGAAGCCTCAGCATGCCACGCCAGCAGCGCTCTGGGGAGGGCGGGGCTGTGCACTCCACAGGGGAGCGCAGCAGCGTGTCTGCGGAAGAGTGTTGGGCTCTGCACAGAGCCAGACACACTGGTCTGAGCGGCACAGTAAGGGGACTGGGGGGTTGGAGAAGGGGTAGGGGGTCCCGGGGGCAGTCAAGGGACAGGTAGCTGGGGGGTTGGATGGCTCAGGGGACAGGCAGTGATTGGATAGGTGTGGGAGTCCCAGGGGTCTGTTAGGGGGCAGGGGTGTGGATGGGGGCCAGGGCAGTCAGGGGACAGTTAAGGTGAGGGGGTCTCAGGAGGGGACAGTCAGGGACAGGGAGAAGGGAGGCTTAGATAAGGGGTGGGGTCCCGGGGGGGCAGTCAGGGGCAGGGTTTCAGGGGGTGATCAGGGGGGTTGGATGGTTTGGGGGGGGCAGTCAGGGGGTGGGAATTGGGGTCTCCCTGCCCTTCCCAGTGTAGCTCTCCATTCACACCAAGCTGCAGCATGAGGTCTCAGTACCTCACTCCCCCATCCCTTTCCTGTTGATAGCAGCCAAGGGAATGCTGGGAAATGTAGTTCTTTCCCTGCTCCAGGGCTGGCTCTATAGGTAGGGAGCTAACGAAGGAACTACAGCTCCCAGGCCCCCCTGTTCATTCTCAGCTCCCATGCTGGATCCCTGCCGCCCCTGCATATGGGCCACCCGGAGCATAGGTAATAATTGGAGATATACCAATCTCCTAGAACTGGAAGGGACCTTGAAAGGTCATTGAGTCCAGCCCCCTGCCTTCTCTAGCAGGACCAATTTTTGCCCCAGATCCCTAAGTGGCCTCCTCAAGGATTGAACTCAACTCTGGGTTTAGCAGGCCAATGCTCAAACCACTGAGCTATCCCTCCCCCAAACAGCAATGGGCTGTTTACTTTTACCATGCATCTTCTCCCATGAGATTTGTGTTATTTCAATTAGGCATTTCAGGGTGACATTCTTCCCCCAAACTGCTGTTACATGTGAATCAACAACTGGTCCAGCCAAGGCACCTAAAACCAAAGAAATGTTATGTTAGTTGAGAGATGGGTCCGAATCACTAAGTTAAGAACCATATTCCAAGATAGTTGTCAATAGGGAAGGTGGGACCTTGAGCTGTTCAGGGTGTTGGGATCCAAAGTTTTATTGGGGCTCAGTGCACAGAGCAGAATCATGAAGTTAATTTTCTCCTACTGATTACTACCTTCCTATCACACATTAAATCATTGAGAGCAAACTGACTATACAAAGGTACTACTGCTGTTTCTTCTGGCCATTTGGTTTAACTGTATCATGTCTTATTAGGGAGCCAGAGTAAGATTCCCTAAAGCACCAAAAAAAAAAAATCCTGCAAAACAAACCACATGTCCAGTACTGAAGGATTGTAGGTGAGTCACAGAACGTTGAACTGTTTAATACAGCGGTCTCCTAAGTGGGGTGCGCAAGAGGATCCTTCGGGGTGCGCTGCAGGAGCGCCGTACTGACAGCTAAAATGCTGTACTTTCCCAGACTGCACTGTGGTTTGGAGATTCTTAAGCTGCGATTCTCCACACTGAACTTTTCCTTTCCTAATAAAATTGAACAGTTAGCGGTTATCTTTCAGCTCACCACCCTGTCAGAATTACATTGCGGAACACTTTTTTCTCCTTACCCTTTGTGTGCATGGAGAGTAGCAAGATCAAGGAAACGTGAAGCTGCCAGTTTGATGCTTCCAGCCAACCCATTGCTGCAGGAGAGGAGTGATTCTGATTTGCCTGTGTTCTTCTGGGTAGTCCCTGTGCTTCACCTCTGTCAGATCCTCAGACAAGTCTGCCAGCAAGCCTGAGAGGAGAATGTGAAAGACAAGCCTGTTACAAACCAGTTCTGTCACCACACAGACCTCAGTTGATCACCTCATGGGGAGGACAACAGCAGGGCAGCAAGGATCCCAAGCTGGAGTGAATTCCCGAGACAGGAGCATGGCCTGACTGCCCACACAGGGATCTGTGTAAACTTGGAAGCTGCCCCCACCCTCAGTTCCTTCTTGCTGGAAACGCTGACAGAGGGGAAGGAGGGTGGGTCGTGGAATGGACATGAGCAACACATCTCCAGGAACACCAGTTACGGAACAGGTAACTGTCTTTTCTTCGGCCAGCGCTTGCTCATATCCATTCCACATTAGGTGACCCAGCAGTTCCTGTGTAGGTGGGTAGGAGTGCACAGATACACAGACTGTAATACAGCTCTGCCAAGCCAAGGCCCCCTGGACGTCCAGTCTTGTGTGGCCTGGGACAGAGCACAGGCAGGAATACGTCCCGGCTCATGTGGAAGGAAGATACCACCTTTGGTAGGAAGGCTGGGTGGGGCCGTAGCTGGACCTTGTCCTCATAAAACACTCCATTTACAAGAACTCTAGTTCACACGAATAAAGCCTAAGCAACGCTAGTAAGAGCGGCAAACGTCCCATGCACCGCCACTGGCTGCAAGAAGGAACTGAGGGTGGGGGGAGCCGGCAGCACCCCCTATACCATGCCATGTGGGCGCCACTCCAGAGGGGGCCGGAGCAGCTCCCCTATGGATACTGCTGGTGGAAAAACGTCCCGCACCGGTGCTTGTGGAGAGCACTCACACAATGTGCAATGGACATGAGCAGGCACCCGAAGGACTGGAGTCAGCCTTCACACCACAAAAGGGTTAGTTATTCTCCTGCAATAATAAGAGCTATATCTGAGGTAAAAATTGTTGGACGTGGTTTATTCAGAATAGTAAAGTACTCTTTCAAAAGTTCAAACCATACATAGTTGGAGGAAAAGCAACTAGGAGAAGGTGCTGTGGTTACTAATTGCTGATGTTAGGTAAAAAGCAAGTCCTACTCACCTCTCCAGCACCCGAGTTTGTGCGGAGTTGGTATAGGGCTCAGAAAACTGTCAGAGACCAGACAATAATTCGTTGATCAACGGGCTCACACCATCCTTAGCTTAAGAGAAAAGCTTCGGAGTAAGTGTGGCAAGTTTATTAGGGGTGAGCATTAATGTTTATACACAGAAGTAAACAAAGTGATTAACAGATCATAATGGTCATGCATAATCAATGAAGATTCTACAGGACAAAACAGGTTAAAATGTAAATTAGAAAAGACAAAGGGGGAAATGGCTACTTGTTGGGAGCGGGAGGTGTCATGAGTAGTTCGCAGGTCAGAACTTTGATTAAAAGTTTCAGATAGAGACATCAAGTCTGGATTAAGTTTAAACTCATAAAAAGTTCAGACTCAACACTGATGTTCAAAAGTTTGATAACAAAGAACTTTGAACCAAGTAGACGAGGGTTGGAACAACTTTGCCTACATTTCTCTCTTATCGCCAGTACAGTGTAACCTATTTTCTTAAGACAAATGAAATGTTTCTGTAGATTCCTAATTTCACCAGATATGAAGCTATCAGAGCAACAAATTCAGCAGACAGGTCCCCAGATTTATACACTTAAGAAGTCTGGTATTGATTGTAGAGTGGTGCAAATCATCTGATAAGAATTTCCCAAACCATCTGATTTAGCCATCTCAAAAGAAGCGGTGAGTAGAGTACTACTAAATTTTGCAGGTGGTAAATTCAAGGGTTGCAATAGTATTTTATACTTATACAGCACCTTTCAAATGCAAGGATCTCAAAACCCTACAGAAATGATATACCTAGAATGCTGCTTGTGTTCAGCCACCTCTGGAGCTAGGGAGAGCACCCAGATGGACAGCACACTATAGTAGGGATGGCAGGATAGGAAACGTGGATGGACACCTAGACAAACCCACTATCCCTACAGAACTGCCATGGGGTCATGAATGTCCATCTAGGACCATGGTTTTTAAAGTCTTGTGCAAAAGTCAACCAGCCAAACGTTGCATGGACCTTCAAATACGTACTTAAAAGAAAAGATAAATGGCTGAGCTGATAGATGAACCTGTGGTTGCAGAGTGTGGAAGGCGCAGCCCCCTCCACAGACATTCCCCAACTCTCTGCGTGGGGGCAATGATCAGCTTGTGTCTGCCTGAAATTCTATCAGGATTAGTCACTGTCTGAAAGCAAAGTAGTGTCGTTGGGTTTCTCTTTAAGCGTGTGACTATTCGGGTGAGAAGGCTGACTCTCCTCCTAGCCCCGAGCGCTACTAATGTTCCAGCAGTGCTGACAAGGCACAAATTGGAGAGAAGAAAAGCGACTTTGGACCATTAATGAAAAGCGCATTTCTGTTTGGGGGGGGGGGGAATAAAAGCCTAAGGTGAGTTTTTAAAACCTCTCTTTTCGTGACCTTCGTGTTCTGCATAAAGAGCAAACAAACCCAGCCTAACCCACTTCTCCTACAATGAAAGCAAAAGCGCTGGATCTCTAAGGCTTTCCTGCTACCAGGGGCGGCTCTACAAATTCGGCCGCCCCAAGCAGTCATGCCCGGGAGGCGCCCCCGAGCCGCGGGAGCAGCGGACCTCCCGCGGGCATGACTGCAGAGGGTCCGCTGGTCCCGCGTGGCTCGGCTGGACCTCCCGCGGCTGCGGGCGGTTCGCTGGTCCGGCGGCTCCGGTTGAGCTGCCGCAGTCATGCCTGCGGGAGGTCCAGCCGAGCCGCGGGACCAGCGAACCGTCCGCAGTCATGCCCGCGGGAGGTCCGCTGCTCCCGGGGCTCCGGTGGACCTCCCGCTAGGGTGACCAGATGTCCCGATTTTATAGGGACAGTCCTGATTTTGGGGTCTTTTTCTTGTATAGGCTCCTATTACCCCCCACACCCTGTCCCGATTTTTCGCATTTGCTGTCTGGTCACCCTACCTCCCGCAGGCATGACTGCCGCCCCCCCCCCTCGCCGCCGCTGCTGCAGGGGACTGCGGCAGGTCCACCGGCTGCCCCGCTGGGCTCTGGAGCCGGCCCTGCCTGCTACAATAAACACTGCCACACTACAGTTCAGCTCGGGCCCAATCCTGCTCCCTGCAAACACTGGGAGTTTTGCCACTGCCGTCAGTGGGAACCGGATCACTCGTGCAGGAACCCATACAACCTTCCTTTGAGCAGGACAAGGGCACACACGATGCGTTGGTTTTTCGTGGCTAGATTTGCAGGGAGAGTGAGAGAGAGAACGAGGAACTGCCTGTAGGCTGGCCAAATCAGCCTGCAGATTGAGCAGTGCTGGATCCAGCAACCTAGATCGCCGCCGTGGTACTTACCTGTTTCAGCTCATTAGTGAAGGAAAGGAAAGTCACCGCCACGCAAATGGATTGCAGCAGCACAGCGGAGATCAGCACAAGCCCACAGGTCTGGCCAGTGCTGGGGCCGGCCGTTGGCAGCCTCATGGTGCGCCCGGCTGTGGCTACACTTAGCACTTCAAACAGGGCCATCCTTAGGATTTCTGGTGCCCTAGGCAAGATTATTAAACTGGTGCCCCTGTGCCTGATCTGCTCTTAGCAACACAAATATAAGCATACAGTATTGGAAAACTTGCCACATTCACGTTATTAAAACCAGTTTAACTTAATTAAGCACACTGTAATGCTGATGCACTAGCACTAAAGAAGTAGCACTATAGAAAAAATTCTGATTTGACAGAATGATGCAAATAATATAAATTTGAATCAGATAAGTTTACCTGGGCTAGGTATGCATATCTTATTTCCTTACTATTACTGATCTTCTGTTAATGTTTTGCCATTAGCACCCTTGTTGATGCCTAATGTTTCTTTTCCTGGCACCTGTATTTCAACATTTTTTATTTCTGCTTAAAGGTACATACAACATTTCTTTAATCCATTCTTATTTTTACAATATAATTAATTCTACTTTCACATCTGTAAGGGTGAAGCTTACCCCTGGGCACTGAGGTAAGTTTTGTCCTTAGAGGATCTTCCCATGTGTAATAAGATGGTTTTTAGCATGGTTAGACCTCTTTCTGCCTATGAGGGAGAGAAGTTCTTGGCTGCCATAGACCTTGAGAGGATTCGCTTGAAGCAAACACTGTTATCTTATTGCTATTTAAGACTGAGCTGCTGTAAAGTGTTAATTGTATGCGGTGTTGTAGCCGTGTTGGCCCCAGGATACTAGAGAGACAAGGTGGATGAGGTAATATCTTTTAATATCTGTCCAGACCTGAGGAAGAGCTCTGTATAAGCTCAAAAGCGTGTCTCTCTTGCAAGCAGAACTTGGCCAAATAAAAGATATTGCCGCACCCACCTTGTCTCTGTAAAGCATTAATGGTTTGTTTCTTGTTGCTCTGACTTAGGGTTTGCCTATACAGGAAAACTGACTACAGCACAGCTAGTAGAACTCCTCCATGTAGATATTTTATTCTGGAATAAAAGTGACTTTACTCCAGAATAGGTATTCTGGATGCTAGTCAGACTTGCCCCCCGGTGTATCTGCTGACTTTAGTGAAATAAATGTTTACTGATTTTTGTAAATCTGTTAACCAGAGAGCCAACATTATTGGATTTGCTTCCTTCTTATGCATCACCAACGCAATTGTTGCTAAATGCCAGTCAGCTGAAGACAATGGGATTACACAGGTGTTGCTTTATCATTGGTGATGATGAATGAGATGGAAGGAATCCAGCTTGATTCAAACACCCAAGCATGAGTTTGCAGAGCTGGAAGTTGGAAAGAACTTTTTGTGTGTAAATGAAGCACATTTGATACAGAAATCGTTGAGAGCTTTTAGCTAAAGGGATCTGCAAATATATTTGTACAGTCACTTTTCAGACTAGAAACATTTAAAGCTAAAATAAATGGTATTCTTCCTATTAATAGCTAATCACCCCCCTCCGAAGTGTCTGTATCAAGTTTCAATAACCTTGAGACATTTGCTGTGCAGTAAGATAAGCATCTTATGGAGGGAAAAGAGCTTGTAAATGCAATAGTTACTGTAATGCAAAATCTTTGGACCAGGTTCTTAGCTGATATAAACCAGCATAGATCCACTAACTTTAATAATAAATAATGCCTAACTCTTTTATAGAACTTTTCATCAGTAAATATTAAAGAGCTTTACAGAGGAGGGCAGTAATATTTTCCCCATTTTACAGATGGGGAAACTGAGGCACAGAGCAGTGAAGTGGCCTGCCCAGGATCACCTAGCAGACCAGAGCCACAAATAGAATCCACATCTCCACAGTTCCAGTCCAGTAATCCTACCGACTAGGCCATGCTGTCTCTAGGATCTAGAGCTACCCTATACACCAGCAGAGGTGGTGTTCACTTTTGTACTGACGAACTCTGACTGTTGTTCCTTCAGCTACTGGGATGGGGAATTCCACAGTCTCAGGTAGCATCTAGTTTCCTGATAACTGTTCCCTGAACTGGCGCCAAGTTTTGTAGTACTCACCAGGAAAAAAACTCCCTCAGAAAACAATGGGAGTGTAGACTTCATTAGGGCTCTGAAAGAGAGTGCAGGACTGCGCCTACTAGCCTCACAGACATACAACCGCACTCATTCAGTTGAAAAGATATGGTTTATACTGGCTGTGCAGAAAGTTACAGTTCACATTAGGGTCAATATTTCTTATTCAAGCAAATATTTTGGTAGTTACGTGTTAAGTTTGCCACCATGAGGTGGCTTTGAAGTTAGTTGGGGATTGGTCCTGCTTTGAGCAGGGGGTTGGACTAGATGACCTCCTGAGGTCCCTTCCAACCCTGACATTCTATGATTAGCATGCCATGCCACCGAGAGACAGGATCAGTTCCCAGAGAGTCTCTTACAACCTTTGAGATAGGTAAACAAACCCAGAGAGGTTAAGGCCAAAACTTTCAGACCTTGACTCATATAGGGCTCTTTGGTAAGCCATCCATTACAGAGATGGGAAAAAAACCCAAAAGCTCTGACTCTTAGTTGCATGCCCAAAGTACTAGTCTTGCTTTAACAGTCCCAACCATGTTATTACACATACTGTGTGAATTTAAATAGAAATGAGCCATGTTAGTTCAGTGAACGTTGGGTATTAATGTGCTTGACAATGTTCACAGATCTGTAATTCATAGAATTATAGAATTAAGACAATAGGTAAGAGAAATCTATTGACTTCTTTCTAACCTGTGATAATCCATGATCTTTGGTGTTGCCAGAACCAAAATATTGCTCTGAAAGTTGATCAGGGAATGACATGGCAGCTTCTCATTAATCAAAAAAGTTTACAAGTCTTGGGTCCGATTCTCAGCTGGTGTAGGTCAGCATAGACTTACTGCAACCAGGGGAGCTAGGCTTATTTACACCAACTGAGGACCTGGACTCTTTTTTATTAAGGAAAAGAATATTTGTTAATATAGTGTCAAGTTTCAGTTTCCCCAAGTCTAAGTTAGTTTCACTCATGTTTTCTCAGTGACAGCATGAGTAATCAGGATTAATAAACAAACCACTGGGGGAGTTACACCCAATTCCATGTCAAGTCTCTACATTCTGGCAAAGCTTATTGGTAAAACATCTCAGTTGTTGCCAGTATTGCAGAAAACAAGTTGTTTTCAAGTAACAATCAAAAATAAAAGAAAATACTGCAGATAAAGAACAATGTGCAGCTCTTCTTTCCATGTTGAATGCAAGCCTATAAAAGCATGCCCATAAGAAAAACTTTAACACTGAAATTGAGGTAGCAGGCACATCAGTGGTTTGAAAGTATATTTATTGCCTATTGATAACAGTACAATTAAAAGGTTAGAAATGCAGGAAATGTTGTGTTACAGTTGTACTTGTAGTTGGGATGTCTGGTTCTAGTTTACATTTTGCCCCATGGAGGTGCCAGCCTGTCATATTCCTTTCTTCACACATCTGAATCCAAATCCTTCCTGCATTATTGGATGCCACTTAGGGTCCGAACAAAACAGCCATCCCCATCTCTCCTGGGCCACTCTTTGTGCAGAAGGTATTGAAGATGAGCACCACAGAACCTTGGTTCTATAGTTTGTTACATTCATATATGCCTCCTGTCCTAAACGTGACTTTTTGTTCTTTCCATGTAAGCGCTGTGTTTCCATGCTCTAGGAGTAGGTTTTCCATATGGAGATGTTTTGGGCTGCAACACAGAATCACAGGGCTCAAACCTGCAAGGTGTTGAGTACTTCTGTAGGTCTTTAATGAAAGGGTGGGGAATGACAGACTTCACTAGATTATTTGTTTTATCTTTATCTATTTCTTTTTAAGATTCTTTACTGTTTACTCTGATGATAAAGGACAATAGGCACTCTGCTATTAAGATTAAGGCATTCTAGTTTTTTAGGGTCACTGATAAAAGCATGAGGAGTACTTGTGGCACCTTAGAGACTAACAAATTTATTTGGGCATAAGCTTTCATGGGCTAAAACCCACTTCATCAGATGCATGGTGTAGAAAATATAGTAGGAAGATATATACTTACAGAGAACATGAAAAGATGAGGGTTGCCATACCAACTCTAACCAGACAAATTAATTAAGGTGAGCTATTTGCAGGAGGAAAAAAAATATTTTGTAGTAATAATCAGGATGGCCCATTTCAAACAGTTGACAAGAAGGTGTGAGTAACAGTAGTGGTGGAAATTAGCATGGGGAAATAGTTTTTAGTTTGTGTAATGACCCATCCCCTCCCAGTCTTTTTCAAGCCTAATTTAATGGTGACCAGTTTGCAAATTAATTCCAGTTCTGCAGTTTCTCATTGGAGTCTGGTTTTGAAGTTTTTTTGTTGAAGAATTGTGACTTTTTGGTCTGTAATTGAGTGTCCATGGAGGTTGACATGTTCTCCAATTGGTTTTTGAGTGTTATAATTCTTGACGTCTGATTTGTGTCCATTTATTCTTTTGTGTAGAGACTGTCCAGTTTGGCCAATGTACATGGCAGAGGGCATTGTTGGCACATGATAGCATATATCAGATTGGGAGATGTCCAGGTGAATGAGCCTCTGACGATATGGCTGACGTGATTAGTATCATGGGTATCAGTATGAGAAAATAGTTAATCTGTCCTCAAGATCTGCTGCCAGGGAAGCGTCTTCAGAGACCTTTGCTTTCACTTAAACAGACTGTCCCATATTTAGAAACACAACAAAGATCAAGAAAGGTACAATACAGTTTATGCCAATTCAAAACTGAGGTTGGGAAGGGTGAGTCAGTGACTACTCCACTGGGCTCTAGAGGGAACATAATCGTAATCAGCAGCCCCACAAGAAGAGTGCCAACCATCTGTCATTGTTGTAAAGTCATCTGCTCAGCATCCTTTCAAGTTGTGCTTGGAAATAAACTGCAGGCACTAAGTACCTGGTTTTAAAGCCACAGTATCTCTTGAAAAGAAACCACAATAGTAGTGAACTCCATTGCAGCCATTAACTTTTACCACATTAAAGCTACCAAGGACAGAAATAACATCAGGTATGAAAATAATGATTAGTTCTAGTATCTGTTTTCTGTAATAGTCCGTCAATTCAATATTGCCTGGTTTACCACAGGATCATACTCCTGAATCTTCCAAGATTTTTTTTTAAAATATGTGGTTATATCACAAGAGGTAAATCAAATTTAATTTATAATCTGGTAGGAGTGGCAAGTATATATGCAAAACACTGACTAAATGTAACACATAATAAGGGATTATTAATGCAACACATAGTATATTGTGGATTAAAAGAAGCAAATAAGAGGGTCTTTGAATGATTTTGCTTGATTTTAATATTCTGGTTATAACTTTGTGGCAGCCTACACTTTAGTGTCTATTCTAATCTTAGTATTATAGAGCTGAGTTGAGGTGCACTTTATTTTTTTGTAGAAAAATCATATTACAAAACTACAAATTAACATTTTCTGTCTTAAATGTAACATGTTTTAATACTATTTCAGAACTGGAAATTTACAATTTGTACTAAATTAATAAAATTCTCTTGCTTCCAAAGACTGGGCCCCAAACCACAGATTCAAAAGAGAGAAAATGAGTAAAGTTTACAAGACCTTTATAACACTTTTGATTTTCTTATTATTGCTTTTAATGAGAAAACAAGGGTATAGTCCATCCACACAACAGACATAATTAAACTGAAGTGCCATTGATCAAATGCACAGATGGTTTGAGGCGATTTAAAACATTTTAACAGTTATTTTAGTTAGCCTTACATTCTGAAGCTGCTTCAAAAATTAAACAATGGCATGAATTCTGCCATGTGGTTTTTTTCATATCTAATTTTCACTGTGGACTTTTCCCCTGTGTGGTCTTCAGACAAGTAACTGAGATACAGTTTTGTTCAGATGATTCTTATGTCTTTTTTAAGCTGACAAGGAAAGGAAAGAGCTTAATGCTTACAGGCAGCAGAGGGGGCTAATGGAAAAATCTAGCCCAGACTAAGCCATGTCTACACTAGCGGGTTTATAGCAGCACAGCTGTAGCGAATAGCGATGCAGCTGCGCCGCTGTAAGATCGCTCTTGTAGCTGCTCAATGACGATGGGAGAGAGCTCTCCTATCAACACAATAAAACCACCTCCACGAGCAGCCATAGGTATGTCGGCAGGAGAAGCGGTCCCACCAACATAGCGCTGTGCACACTATTACTTATGCCAGCAAAACTTATGTCACTCAGGGGTGTGTTTTTTTCACATCCCTGAGCGACTTAAGTTTTGCCAATACAAAGGGTAGTGTAGACATGGCCTTATAAATATAATAATCTTTACACATATTTTCTTAGTGGGGCTGAGCCAAGGCCCAAAGCTCATTGCAGTCAATGGAAACACGCCCATTGACTACGATGGGTTTTGGATCAGGGTCACCATGCACTAGGCTCAAAAGCACTCAGCACTGGTCTGGCTGCTTAAATGATTTCAGAGGGAGCAGAGTTAGGCCAGCACTGACCACGTGTCTATATTTTTTATGTGGATGCATATTAGAGAAGGATGCGAACCCTTCAGGGCAGAGATTGTCTTTTTCCTGGGTTTGTGCAGTACCCAGCGCAATGGGGCACTAATGCTGACTGAGGTCTTTGGTTGCCACTATAATATACATATTTACTACTACAGCTAACGCTGCTACCGGCTTTCTTACCCAGTGCTACATTTCTAAACTGTAATTACATACTGACAGATGTGGTTGCTGAAATCAGCCGTAAGGAGACCTGGCGAGCTCTAAAAGGTGAATGGATGCTTTGCTTATTTCCTTGGTGGTTCATGGCCCTGAAAAAAAATCAGCTTTTCATTAAAGGAATCGTTGGAAAATGTTGTTGAAACTGATACTGCAGAAATAAGTCTGCTTCAGTGCTGCCTGCCCATTTTATAATGGCCCTTGCATTAGGGGGCTTGAGGGGGAGGCCACTGATGTCCATTTACTTTAGTAAAGATTGTTATTGAATGAAACCTTTAACGGGGCATTTATGATCCCACTCAGCTAAGAGCTCAGCGCTTGTCTTAGAATAGTCTTTCTCTCCACCTTGACAGCTATTAGAGAATCAATACAGGTAATATGTCAGCTAGTGGTCAGCACTCCTGTAAACAGTAAGGTGGGGCTGAAATGGAAACTGACAGGTAGCCACTTAGAGCGAGTCTGTGGGTCAAACACATCGTCTCCAGGGAGTGTCATCATTCCCCAGTCAGCACTGGGAGCAGATTGGAGGAGGTAAGGCACAAAGGCCAGACTCCCTTAAAACCACACAGAGTACAGTGCTTACCACCTTGCCAAAAGGCCTGGTGTCTTGTCTGCTGCCCTGTACAGCAAATCACAGAGATGTACTGGGTCAATATCACTCCATTGACTTCCCTGGGCTTACACTCAGAATGAGTTCAGCCCAGTCCCTCTCACAGGATTGCTATCTTGAAGTCACCTAAGAGATCATACCTTTTAATTGGATCTATTGTTTAACTATAATCCGGGGTCATTTCCTCTTTGGCTTAATATTGATTTTAATGGTTACAGTGACCCTAGTTCTATAGAGATGCTTCAAAATAGGCCCAGTTAAATCCAACAGTGGCAATACATCCAGTAAGCTGGCATGGACAGAGGAAATGTTCTTTACTACTGAAAGGCTAATTTAGATTTTAGTTTTTTGATCCATGAAATGTATTTTTCTAACTCCTGCATCTCTGCTGACTAGTCTGCAAACCTCTGTGGCAGTCGAAGTCCACAGAGAATGGCTTTCCCTCCCTGTCCCCTTTGCAGCGTGAGGATGATCTATTTTGTGCCTCTCTAGCACCTTCCATGCAGAATCTCAAAGGCTTGAACGATGTCCTACTAGTCCCCTGCAGGGTAAACAGGATCAGCATGAAAATTTAATATTCCAGCAGTGTCCACCGTTGCCAGTCAGAATAGGGGACCCACTGTACGAGGCGCTGTACAAACCTATAGGCAGATACGGTCCCTGCCCCAAGGCTCTCAGACCCTAGGCTTTGTCTAGACTGAAGATTTTTTTCATGTATGTAGAGATGCTGTTTCGATCTTCACCTTGTAGCTGGGTTGATCTGGTGCAAGATGGGGCTAGCACCTGTGTGATTTACTCTGGCAAATTACTGAGATAAACTGGAGTAAAAGTCTCAGGAATGCAAACCTGCTTCCCACTCAGCTACATTCAGGGTTCTTACCAGTGTGACTAAACTGATGTAGCTACACCAATGCTAAGAAACTTGGTATAAACAGGGGCTATGTATTATTGCTCCATATTACTGAGGAACAGAAAAGTTAAGGCCAGGATATTCAAGTGATTCTGCATACCTCACATTGTGGGAGCCCAACCTTACTCACCTCAAAGGGGCCCACTTTTCAGAAAGTACTGGGCACCTACTCTTTGAATATCAGTCCCCTTTAAGATGTCTTATGGTGGACACCCAACATCACTAGTCACTTTTTAAAATCTTGGCCTAAGTGGCTTACAAGTAGGGTGACCAGATGTCCCGATTTTATAGGGACAGTCCCGATATTTGGGGCTTTTTCTTATATAGGCTCCTATTACCCCCCACCCCTGTCCCGATTTTTCACACTTGCTATCTGGTCACCCTACTTACAAGGTGACACAACCCAGACAGTAACAGAGTTTTCACCATTACACCAGGTGCTGCCTGGGGTTCCACAGTGGAATGTCTGGTACTGACCCTGCCAGGATCAGGGAGGGGTTAGAGGATCAACATCTCTTTCTCCAAGCCTGTGTTTTTAAACACTGGCGGTGGGGGTGGGGGTAAGGTAGCAGAGCAGGGAGGGAAGAAGATTGAATGTATTTGATCTAATCCACATTTCCGTATTGCACTAGTCACTGTGATCAGAATGCCATGGAATCAGGTGTGGAAGGAACACAGTGGGTACCTATTTGCTACTGTGGGATTTGGTTGTTCTAAAAGCAACAATCAGGTTTTGAATCAGGCATCAGACTAACACCTGGGACATTTCCCACTGAATCTGTAGCCTGATTTTTCTTCCTTGTAGAGGGTTTCCACCTGAATATGTGCCAGTGATTTCATGCCTTACTTTTCCATGTATGCAGTGTAGTTGTAGCTGTGTTGGTCCCAGGATATTAGCAAGACAAGGCGGGTGAGATAATCAAATAAAATATATCACCTCACCCACCTTGTCTCTTTACTTTCCCATGGTCACTTATGAGAGAATTGGGGGAAAGATCTCTAAAGAAATTGTTTTGTTTTGGTACATGGATGACAGCTGAATGGAGGACTTAGATGGTTTGTTCAAGTCTCTATGGAAATGCAGATTTGGACTGTCAGCAGAGCAATAGGAAACCAGTTGTATGTCTCCCACTGCTCCTGTATTTGCTGCTGGGCAGGGTGGGTGAAATTTTTTGTGTGCGAGTGAGAGAGAGTGTTTGTGAGAGAGAGAGAGTGATATAATTTGTATGTGTGTGAGTGAGAGAGAGATATAGCGTGTGTGTGTGTGTGTGTGTGTGTGTGTGTGTGTGTGTGAGATAGAGTTAGCATGTTTGTTAGAGAGAAAGTTTCCAAGTGTTTGTAGGGCTAAACAGGAGATTGCAGAGAAACTTCTGTCAGGTGGAGAGAACACCCCACACTCGGGCCCCCTAGGTAGAATGATTTCCCTTGTTTAATGAACAGTTTGCCTTAATCAATATTTGTTTGCTGCATTATCTGTAACTCACTAAGCTGCTTTCCACGATACTTAACTGCCTACATCTTTCACTCATTCCCCTACTGAATACAGGACAGTGCTTTGAAGAAGAAAAAAAAAGCATTTGAACATTTGGTAACATGCTGGACACAGCCAAAGGACAGCAGATGTCACTGGAGTGGCTTTCGTTTTGTTGCACTTGTCAGGCAGAGCTTTAGGACCATCTTATTGTTGTAGTCTCTCTATTGTCATTCACATTGTGCCTTTTCAGAAGTTATACACTCCCCTGCCCCTGAAACCCAAGGGAAGGGCTGAGATTGCTATCACCCTCTGGTTTCTATTTAGATCACCTCCCATTTAGCATTTAAAATACCTTTATACAGATGAAGCAAAGCACTTAAATCAATTAGTTTCCCAAAGGTTAGATTTATCATGATGACTTTACTTACCCCTCCCATTGTCAGGCACCTCTCTTCACAGACATGGCAAAAATTGGCAGAACACCACAAGCTGTGTGTGATAAGGCAAGTCCCATGGTCATTTCACCCAGGGGCGGCTCTACAAATTTGGCCGCCCCAAGCAGTCATGCCCGGGAGGCGCCCCCGAGCCGCGGGAGCAGCGGACCTCCCGTGGGCATGACTGCAGAGGGTCCGCTGGTCGCGCGGCTCGGCTGGACCTCCCGCAGCTGCGGGCGGTTCGCTGGTCTGGCGGCTCTGGTTGAGCTGCCGCAGGCATGACTGCGGGAGGTCCAGCTGAGCCGCGGGACCAGCGAACCGTCCGCAGTCATGCCTGCGGGAGGTCCACTGGAGCCGCCGGCCGAGCGTCCCCTCCGCAGTCATGCCTGCGGCAGGTCCGCTGCTCCCGGGGCTCCGGTGGACCTCCCGCAGGCATGACTGCGGCAGGTCCGCCGGCCCAGCCTGCCGCCCCCCCGGGAAAGGGCCGCCCCAGGCGGGTGCTTGCCCCGCTGGGCTCTGGAGCCGGCCCTGATTTCACCTGAGCTAAAAGGATGCTACAGTATTTGGGCCAGATCCTGCTCCCAGAGAACTCTCTGCAAACCTCCTCTAGGATCTGCATGGATATGGAACATACAATTGTGTATGTTAACCAAAGATTCCTCCTAGTTTCTGTTAAGGCAGCTGGATAGAAATGCTGTGTTTTATGTATTACCTCAGATATGGCTAGCATAATTTAATTATTTGGTGCAAAGGGATCTAACAGCTGGGATAATCCCAGGAGAAAGGATCCTGAGACTTTACAGTTAGCTTTGTCATGAATATTCTCCCTTACATTGGACAAACAGCACAGCTGCTTTAATGGCAGTGCCTTGCTACATCCTTCGGAGAACATGCCAGATGAAAAAGTGCAGCACACCCTTCCCTAAACACTGCCCCCTGCCCCCAATACATGGACATGAAATCCCATTCGCAGCTGAGCCGTCTGGGGCTATTTTTGCCAGGCCCCTAGCAGCATTTCAACAGAAGGGGCAAGCATTATTTTACTATTTAAATCCTCTAGAAGGAAACATTAGCACATTGTCCACAAACAGGACATGCATAGACTACAGAAGGTAAAAGGAGCATTCCCTAATATAAGCCTCATCTTTCTCCTGCTTTACGCTGCAGGAACCTCAATGCATGTGCATATGCTTACTTTGACAATCATTGCATTTCCCCTGGCAGAGACTAAGAATTGACAGCCCTGTCCCACCCTAGCAATTCAAGCTACTTTCACGCTTGCTGTGTTCTGCAGAGCCACGCGGCTTTATTTCCTTTTCTCCACTCTAGTGCATTGGTCAGTTGCCACCCTCCGTCCCAGAGACAGTTGCATTTCAGGTGCTGTGTAATGGGAATTGCAGGTAGAATTGGGATTCTCCACACATATATTTCCGCGTGGCAAAAGGCTTTTATTGGCATAAGCCTGGGATCATCACGTGATTCACAATGGGGAGGAAGCTGGATCTATGATTCAGTGGCCAGAACTCAGGCATATCCATTTAGGCCCATTCCTGTAAAGTGCTTGGCAGTCTCATCTCCCATTGAAGCCAACTGCCATCTAGCCAGCCCTTAATTCCCAGCACAGAGACCAGCTGCTCCAGCTGTATTAGGGATATGTGATTTACACTCAAGATGCATTTAGCTGAGTTTGCCAAGATGTCAATTGCTTCATTTTATATTTCTGTATAAGGATTTAGAATGTAAATACATGTATTACCAATCAAATGGAGAAACTCTGCAGCCCTCTTCTGAAAGCCAGAACCTCATAGCATTTATTTAGTTTGAGTGCTTTCTGCATTAGTAGCATTCTTAATAATTAACATAAAAACACAGATTTACAGGTTTGAAATGCAATATAACAAACAGGATACCTACTATCAGAATCGCATTCCCCCTCACAGTTTGATAAAACTGCGCTATAGCAGAGTTTCAAAACCACGGCTTGTGGTTTCATACAGAGTGTAACTTTCTACCAGAGGAAAGTATAGACAACTAAAGGACTACAAACAATGAGGCCCCACAGTTCCATAAATAATCCTCACATATGTGCGATGGTGAGCGTTACCTACCCGGGAAACTATCTGTATGCATTTCACAGCACTTCTAGCTAATTCTTAGTAAGTCAGACACATTTGGTTCATTGCTGAGGTAGCTGATGATTTCATAGAATCCTGAGTTAATTAAGGGCCTGAACCAAAAAGCTCTTCACACACCAAACTCCCATTTTTGTGAATGGGAGTTCTCTATAAGGGTGAAAATCACCTCTTGTAGAGGGCCAGCAAGTGAAGTCCCATATAAACCCCCCAACTATACTTCAGCATGATTTGAGTAATGTATGAGCTCCGTGCTGGCTGTCTGCATGGGAGGGAATTTCATCAATTCAGCACTTAGGCTCTTAATGTGTCCTTTCTATGCTATCAGCATCTTTGGTACCAAAATATGTGCAAAATATTCCAGAACAAACAAAACCTTCATCCACTTTCCCCTACACATATATACAATATTTATTGACTAGATTGCCTAATGCTGAACCTAAACATTTCATTTACAATTAAATCATTTTATAAATATTCCTTGCAAGATTTTTATCCATGAAAACCATGAGTGTGCAACAATAAATAGAAATATTAGTGCAAATCAATATATACATATTATTTGGCTAGTGTCATGAAACAAGCAAGCAACATTTTTCTAGCTCTGTGACTAAAAGGGACACGGTCCAGATCTGTAGGCTCAAAATGTGATCCATATTTCTCCATTATTTGTGTGCAAAGTCCATGTAAATCCTTACTGGGCTGGGAAGAGGTTTTTAAACAAAGGTTTCAATTCTCTTTGTTTTTCTTTAAAAAGTAAAAGAAAGAATCGCAGCTTCCCAGTCACAGGTAATCGGTGGGTGAAATTCATACTGGTGCAAAGGGCTACCACAAGGCTGCTGCACCCCCCAGCTTCAGCAGGACATAACTAGTGCATACGCCTTTTGCTGAGCCTCTACACCAGACTGGATTTCACCCTGTGTGTTGAAGAGAGAAAAAAAATTCTGTTAGGACTTTGGATTTCACTTTATGTGGCTGCATAATCTGGATTTTGGACTCTCCAAAGTTTGGGATCTTTTTGATCAAGGGTGATTGGTTCCGTCTGTTATAAAACAGGCCACTGGTAAAACTCAGATCAGGATCCAGGATACACCTGAGAAGGAGTAAGGGAGCAGATCTCGGGTTTTAGTTTGGGCCCTTCTTTAGTTTCAAGAGGGTTGAAAAGGACTAAAAGAAACACACACACACACACACACACACGGCCAAGATTTTTAAAAATAGGAACCTGAAGTAAATATCCTAAATCCATACTTAGCTGCCTAAATAAGTGGGCTTTTTAACAGCACCCAACAGCTCCCCTGGAGGTCATTTAGAGTTATATAAACAAAGGCTTCAATTTTGCTTAAGAAAATTCAATGATGGATTGAAGAAACCTCAATTTGCAACATCAATAGGCAGGGGCGGCTCTAGAAATCAGGCTGCCCGAAGCAGCGCGGTGCGCTGCGCCGCCCTTCCCCAGTCCCGCGGCGGGTCCCCTCTTCCCGCGGCTCTGGTTGAGCTCCCGCAGGCATGCCTGCGGCAGGTCCACCGGAGCCTGGGACGAGCGGACCTGCCGCAAGCATGACTGCGGCGGGTGCCGTGGTCCCGCGGCTCCGGTGGACCTCCCGCAGGCATGCCTGCGGCAGGTCCACCGGAGCCAAATGCCGCCCCCCCGGGAAAGGGCCGCCCCACGCGCCTGCTTGGCGCACTGGGGTCTAGAGCCGCCCCTGTCAATAGGAAATGGAGGATCAAGTCTTCAGGTCGTCACTCAGGATGTGGGACTCCCTTTGACTCCAGTGGGAATTTTGCAATCAGAGAGTTTGTGGGATTTGACCCTCAGTGCATATATCTCAAAACTAACAACCTCAAGAACTCCTGCGCCCATCTTGTACTTCAGAGCTTATATTTAAACCAATATGCCCTTTGCTGTAACTGAGATAGGGGACTCTGCTAATGTAGCAGAACTGGGTTTTCATAAGCTCTGTTATACCCGAATTACACTAAAAACAACAAACAACCCAAGCATCCAATAGCAGCGCCATAATAATAATGCAGTAAGCACACAAAATGAGAAAGTAGAAAAGGCTACGGATTTTAGTGTCAGGATCCAAGTGATCCCTATACAGAACAGCACAAGAGGTAAAGGATTTCAAAGATGCTACCTGCCTTGACATGGTCTGATGTAATAGAACATTTCTCTGCCATACAGACAAGGGAAAGTACTGACATAAAAGAACCGCAGCCAGAGTGTGCCTGGCCCTTATGGGTATATCTACACAGCAAAGAAAAATTGGCAGCTGGCCTGTGCCAGATGACGCAGGCTTGCAGGGGTCAGGCTGCAGGGCTGTTTCATTGCTGGTTAGACTTCAAGGCTCAGGCTGGAGCCCAGGCTCTAGGACCCTGCAAGATGAGAGGGTCCCAGAGTTCAGGCTCCAACCTGAAACCAAAACTCTACACAGCAATGACACAGCCCTGCAGCCTGAGCTCCATGAGCAGGAGTTGGCTGGCACAGCCATGGGTGTCTAGTTGCTGGATAGACATGCCTCACGTGGGTGCACAGAGCAGAAGCTGCATGCAGCCTTCTCCCAGTTATGTGACTGACTCACGCAGGAGCCAGCAGAATTCCATCTGGGAAGCTCAGGGCCTGCCTCCACCCTACTCTCCTAAAGAGATGGAAAGGAGGCAAAACCATAGCTCCATCCCCACCTGCACTGGCCAGCAGAGCTGGGTGGCCACTGTGCTGTAACCCACAACTATTTAGTAGCAAGCAGGTACCCTTTACATGCCTGGGAGCTGCCTTCCTGAAGCAGACTGTCTCCTGCTGCTCCTCCTGGGATATGTGGGCTCCACTCTGCCCCTGCATGGAATGGTCTAGCCCCAACAGGACGTCCCCAGCGTTTTTCTCAGCCAATATGCCACTGAATAAAGGGACTAAATGCCCAGAAACACACATGCCCTACTTGAACAGGCAATACACATCAGAGCCAGCTCACACTCATTCACAAAAATAGACTTGTGCCTTACGTGCGTCAAAATGGCTGGAATGATACACTTCATAAAATAATAACTGGTTAATAGGGGAAAATAAGCTTCAGAACTGGAGCAGAGCCCCAAAAGTAAACATGGACTACACTGGTTTTACAAAACACACCTGGTAACAACACAGCCAAAGGAGTTTCTGTACATCATTCTGGACAGTCCATGGAGACATCACATTGGAAGCACAAAAACGTTCATGGTCATGCTCACATAAGACATTTATCGGCGGGGACACCCCTGTGGAAGTCCCAGCACAAGGCCAAGAGACCACTCAAGCCATCCATGAGGGGATGTAAATGATGCCTAGGCCCTGGGCTCCTCTCCAGCACAAGGGTGAATTTTATCTTCTGAAACGTACACACCAAACACACCCACACAGCTACATGCAGCTCCAAACGCAGGGCTGCTGGCTAAAAACCGGCGTGGAACTTCATATGGAATCGGAATTCCTCCTGCTCCAGGAAGTTCTTGCCACACACGGTACAAGTGCAGCCTTTGTCCTTGTCGTGTGTGCGCCGCACGTGGCTGTCATGGGCCGCATGGGAGGCAAAGGCTTTGCCACAGTGTCTACACTTGAAAGGCTTCTCTCCCGAGTGCTGTCGGATGTGAGTGCGCAGGATGCTGGAGGCTGTGAATGCCTGAAGAGGTGGCCGGCATGGAGGAGGGGAGAAAAGAGTTTAAGAGTGGTTAGACAATTGTCTAGAAAATACTGGTTGTGACCCGTAGCCCAAGCCTGCACGGGACACTGCACCCTGACCTTGGGGAGGGTACCTTGCCCAAGGAGCAGAACCCTGCCCTGGTGGGGAAGGAATGCCCAGAGACACAGCTCAAGGAGGCTGCAACTTCAGACCCAGCCGGTGAGAGAGAGCAGGTCTCCATCGCTGCCCCAGCTGCTCAGTTCCAGGCCGAGGTGCAGAAAGATCCCTCCTTGTGGAAGATAAGGGACCTGGCTGACCTCAGTGGGGTACAGACCATGGGGGGAGGTGGCCAGAAAAGGTTCCTGTGGGAGAAGGGGTTCCTGTACCGAGAATGGGCTCCCCCAGGGAAAATGGAGTTGGGGGGATCAAGAGGCAGCTGGTGGTACCCCGGAAGTATCGCCACCAGCTACTGTGCCGGGCCCATGACATCCCCCTCGCAGGGCACCAGGGAACCTGGCGTACCCAGCAGAGGCTGCTACAGAACTTTTACTGGCCTGGGGTGTTTACTCATGTCTGGCAGCACTGCCGCTCCTGTGACCCCAGCCAGAGGGGGAGGGAGGCCGGGACACGGGGAAAATGGCTGTAGGACCCTGGCTCAGCACAGAGGAGCCTTTCCAGAGGGGGGCCAAGGTCAAAAGGGGGGGGTGTCTGAACCAAGAGAGCCAAAATCACAGCCCCCCAGACTGGAACGCGGGGAGAAGACCCCAGCCCAGCTTGAACCCCAGGGGTATTGGGGTGGGGAAAGGACATCGGCCGCATAAGCCTTCCCACCTGCAGACTACGGGTGCCATCGAGCTCCCACGACCTAACGGGGGGCAGGAAACTGGAAGGGCCTGGTGCAACTCTTCCCCCACAAAGTGGGGGATGCTGGGGCATCCCTGGGAACATGGGTAGGTTCGAACTTCCCCAGGTCACTGGCTGAAGTGACCCCGCTCAGTTCGGTCTCGAAGGGGGGAGAGGGACTGGTGGTGAAGTGGGACTGGTTTTAAGGTTCCCTCTGAATACTCTGTGGGGGCCTCAGCTCTGGCCGACCCTCTGTGGCCTGGCAACTAATGGCCGGGCCCTTCCCCCCTGCAAGGGGATGCTAAAGGTGTTGGAGACAGAGAGATCAGGTGACCTCCTGGCCCCGGAAAGAGACACAGCCCAGAGAGGAGGGGCTGGAGGGGGTTTGGTAGTTTTTGGAAGCTGATTGGAAAATGGAGGGGAACCCCAAGGAGGCTCGGGCCTCCCAGTGGGGCTGTGGCCTCCCTGGGGCCCCAGATGGACCTAACTAAGGGGGGGTCTTGTGGTCTGTACTGGCAAGACCTGTTTTGGTCTGTGTGCCTGTAATCTAAATAAACCTCTGTCTTACTGGCTGGCTGAGAGTCACGTCTGACTGCAAGGTGCGGGGGCAGGACCCTCTGGCTTCCCCAGGACCCCGACTGGATGGACTCGCTGTGGGAAGCACACGGACGGGCACATACTGAATGCTACGTGTGAGCTTCCTGCCCTGCAGACAGTCTGCTCCAAGGGAGAGGAGGCTCCCCAAAGTCCTGCCTGGCTTTGTGGGGAGCAGTTCCAGAGCATCGCCCGGGGACTCCGTGACACCTACGACACCTTCACTACAGAGCCAAGATCATGCAATGCAGAGCCACAGCACATATCCCTGCCCAAGACACTTACCAGCTCTCCCCAGTTAGAAACCCGGTCCCGGTCCACGTGCTTGATGGCTAACTAGGACACAACCAGAACCGCCCAGACAATCAGAATCGGGTCAGGCAACCCTAGAAAGAGGGGAGGCAAACAAGGGACCAGTGAAGGGGAGGCAAGATGGTGGTTATGCCAGGGCAAAGCAAAGGAGATGTAACGGGGTAAGGGACGGGTCTCTCACCAAAGGCGGAGCTCTATAGAGCAGCGTGCATGAGGAGCGGGCTTCAGGGGTGGGGTGGGGTGGGGTATCCCTGTCCAGGTTCTACTCACCGGGGCGCTGTCCGACAGGCGGGTGCCCGAGTAGACAGAACCAAAGCCACCACTGCCCAGCAGCGGGCCCACCTGGTACAGCTTCTCCAGTGGCTCCTTGTCCTTCCCTGCAGGCAGAGAGGCACAGACACCAGGATCAGACCCAGCTGTGTCCTCAAAAGACCGGGCCAACCCTCCAAACCGGACCAGACCCACATCCCTCCCCAAGCCAAACCAGAGCAGACCCACATCCCTCCTCAGAATGACCCCCCACACCCCAAAACCAGACCAGACCCACATCCCTCCCCAAGCCAAACTGGAGTAGACCCACATCCCTTCTCAGAACGACCCCCCACCCCCTGAAACCAGACCAGACCACATCCCTCCCCAAGGCAAACCGGAGCAGACCCACATCCCTCCTCAGAACGACCCCCCACCCCGAAACCAGACCAGACCCACATCCCTCCCCCAAACTGGATCAGACTTCCTTGCAACCCAAACTGGATCAGACTCCTCTATGAGCCTCTCCAATGCCTAGCAGGACAGGGCACCTCCCAAACTGATCCCGGCCCGCTCCGGGGCCCCCCACAGCAGAGCCCCCCCTGCAGTCCATCCAAACCAAACTGAACCCAACTGAGCCTCACCTGGCTGTAGCTTGGCCGGGTGCAGCTCCCCACGGGACCCGGAGCACAGGTTGGCCAGCGAGTTGATCTTGGAGAGCAGCATCCCCACCCTGTCCCCTTACTCCAGGACTTTCCTTTCAATAGAGAAAGGCTGGTAATTCTATCATGGTGTCCAGTACCAGGTGACTTGGTGTCACGGAGTGTGGGGGAGTCATGGCCCTGCACCCCCTTCCTGCGATTCTCTGAGACTCTCAGCCAGCCAGTAAAACAGGTTTATTAGATGACAAGAACATGGTCTAAATCAGAGCTTGTAGGTACAGGAAACAGGACCCCTCAGCCAGGTCCAACTTGGGGGGCAGGGAGCCCAGTGCCCTGCCTGGGCTGGGTCTCCGGCCATTTCCCCAGCCAGAGTCTCCAGCTTGTGTCTTTCCCTGGCCAGGAGTCCCCTGATCCCTTTGTTCTCCAACACCTTCAGGTGGCACCTTGCAGGGAAGGAGCCCAGGCCATTAGTTGCCAGGAGGACAGGGTGTCGGCCATTCTCTGGGCAACAGAATCAAACTGGTCCCCTAGGGCTCTGCAACAATCACACACCCTGATCCCTCCACCTAGACACTTAAGAAAGACAAAGGGGAAACTGAGGCACCCACACAGTATTCAGAGAAAACATAAGAACAGTCCCACTTCGTCCCACAGGGAGCGGGATGGAGGGACCTGGTGAGCAGCGGGGGGGGGGGCAGACACGGGGAGGGGGTGCAGGAGAGGAGGGCTGGGTGAGCGGCAGTGGGAAGACACGGGGAGGGGGTGGAAGAGAGGAGGAACTGGGCGAGCAGCAGTGGTGGGGACGTGGGGACATGGGGAGTGGGTGCAGGAGAGAAGGGACTGGGCGAGCGGCACTGGGGAGGGGGGCCTCGGCGAGCGGCAGGGATACAGGGGAGGGATGGGTAACACCAACAGCCCCCAGTTGTTGGGCAGGGGGGGATTGAACCTGGGGCCTCGGAGCTTTGTGCATGAGCCGCTAAAAGGCAGCTGGCTGGGAGCTCCGGCTGTCGAGCAGGCTCATTCTCTCTCTCCATGGTCTCAGTGGCACTAGCTGGGCCAGACACCAGACCCAGAGGGGGTGTGGGTTACAGAGGGACTCAACGAGTGGTGGGGGGTCTCAGGACTCGGGGAAGGAGCCAACCTGGGCTACAGCCTGCCCCACATCGGCATGTGCCCAGCCACACCCTAGTTCAGGGGTGGGCAAACACTACGGCCAGAGCCGGCCCCTCAGGGCTGGGGATCCGGCCCGGGGTGTCATGGAGTGTGGGGGAGTCCGGCCCTGCACCCCTCTTCCTGAACTCACAGTGACTCTCAGCCAGCCGGTAAAACAGAAGGTTTATTGAACAACAGGAACACAGGATACAGCCCAGCTTGGGTTCAGAGCCAGGACCCCTCAATCTGGGCTTTCTGGGGGGGTTCAGGGTGCTTGGATCCCAGCCCAGGATCCCCTGAAAAACCCTCCACCCAGCTCCCAAAACGCAGACTGCCTCCACTCCCCACTTCCCTTTGTCTAGCCCCAGCCAGAGGTGACGACCTCCCCTCCCCCAGGCCAGGCTCATGTTACAGCTGCAGACCTGGCTCTCACCTACCAACCACACAGACAGTCCCTATTCCATCACATGGGGGACTTGCCCCCAGTGGTGCCGCAGGCCCCGCGCCGCTCTCGAGTCACCACCTCTCGCTTTCAGGCCGCACCGGGGTGGGGGGGCAGAGGGCTCCGTGCCCCCTGCAGCTCCCATTGGCCAATGGGAGCTTTGGGGGAGGTACCTGAAGGTGTGGAAGGGCAGCGTGCGGAGCCCTGTGCCCCCCCTTCCCCAGGGCCGTGCAGGGACGTGGTGGGCGGCGCGGCGTGGGGCCAGGGCGGGCAGACAGGGAGCCTGCCCCGGCCCTGGCGCACGCTGCTGCCATCCCGAGCCACTTTAGGTAAGCGGCGCTGGGCCAGAGCCCAAACCCCTCCTGCACCCCAACTCCCTGCCCTGAGCCCCCTGCTGCACCCCATACCCCTCCTGCACCCCAACCTCCTTGTCCAGAGCCCCCTGCTGCACCCCTCCTGTACCCCAACTCCCTGCCCTGAGCCCCCCTGCTGCACCCCATGCCCCTCCTGCACCCCAACTCCCTGCCCTGAGCCCCCTGCTGCACCCCATACCCCTCCTGTACCCCAACTCCCTGCCCTGAGCCCCCTGCAGCACCCCATACCCTCCTGTACCCCAACCTCCTTGTCCAGAGCCCCCTGCTGCTGCACCCCGCCTGTACCCCAACTCCCTGCCCTGAGGCCCCCTGCTGCACCCCATGCCCCTCCTGCACCCCAACTCCCTGCCCTGAGCCCCCTGCTGCACCCCATACCCCTCCTGTACCCCAACTCCCTGCCCTGAGCCCCCCTGCTGCACCCCATACCCCTCCTGCACCCCAACTCCCTGCCCTGAGCCCCCTGCTGCACCCCATACCCCTCCTGTACCCCAACTCCCTGCCCTGAGCCCCCTGCCTGCACCCCATACCCCTCCTGCACCCCAACCTCCTTGTCCAGAGCCCCCTGCTGCACCCCTCCTGTACCCCAACTCCCTGCCCTGAGCCCCCTGCTGCACCCCATACCCCTCCTGCACCCCAACTCCCTGCCCTGAGCCCCCCTGCTGCACCCCATACCCCTCCTGCACCCCAACTCCCTGCCCTGAGCCCCCTGCTGCACCCCATACCCCTCCTGTACCCCAACTCCCTGCCCTGAGCCCCCTGCTGCACCCCATACCCCTCCTGCACCCCAACACCCTGCCCTGAGCCCCCTGCCTGCACCCCATACCCCTCCTGTACCCCAACTCCCTGCCCTGAGCCCCCTGCTGCACCCCACCTGTACCCCAACTCTCTGTCCTGAGCCCCCTGCTGCACCCCTCCTGTACCCCAACTCCCTGCCCTGAGCCCCCTGCTGCACCCCATACCCCTCCTGCACCCCAACCTCCTGTCCAGAGTCCCCTGCTTCACCCATCCTCTACCCCAACTCCCTGCCCTGAGCCCCCTGCCTGCACCCCTCCTGCACCCCAGGTCCCTGCCCTGAGCCCCCTGCCTGCACCCCACCCCCCTCCTGTACCCCAACGGCCAGTCCAGAGTCCCCTGCTTCACCCCAACCTCCTGTCCTGAGCCCCCTGCCTGTACCCCACACCCCTCCTGTACCCCAACCCCCTGTCCAGAGCCTCCTACCTGCACCCTCCTGCACCCGAGGTCCCTGCCCTGAGACACCTGCCTGCACCCCTCCTGCACCCCAACTCCCTGTCCTGAGCCCGCTGCCTGTCTTTCCACACCAGGGACAGCAGAAAGGACATCAGCAGCACCTGCAAGACACCAACAAACGTCCATTCTACCTCCCTCCACGAGCGGCCGTTAGGAACCCATACCCCTAAATGGTGAGTACTTTTCAGGAGAGGGTGACGCTATCAGGCCTCAAATGCCAGGTACAGTTACTCTGTCCTTGATCCAAAATCAACAGGAAAATACACTGGATTACTCCTGCCCCAATAACAAAGAGACTGGGGATATCGCAGCAGCTGAAATGACCGTTTGGACAAGCACTCCCATCATGCAATCCGGGGTGGGTGTAACCATGCAAATGACATCAGCCCCAAAAGGCCTTGACAACACATCACCAACAGATGGCAGGGCAGACTTCAGACTGACCCTGCTTCAACTAGATTGTGGCAAAGATTCCAAAACAACGAACATTAAAACTCACCAAACGCGGGTCAATCCATCCTCATTGTTGTAACCGCTCGTTATATTCCACACCCGAACGTAGCCCTCATATGGACAACATACCCTCCTAACTCAGTGTCTGTACGTTAACATTTTACCCCCAGACAGGGCTATTGCAGATTATGTATTCCTTATGCCACCCGATCTTAAACTGAATTTTGCATCCCTTGGGTAAGCTGTACGTTGTTCCCTGAGCACCAGAAACTTCTATGCCAAAACTCTGTACTGTACACTTTTTTTTTCTTTGAACATCATCTTAATAAAAAGTTGACTTTTGTTCGAGATCCCGGCTCCTGTTCCTTTGCAAGGTGTGTGCATTTGCTCCGGGTTTTAGTCTGCTAATACAGCGGGAGGGCGATTGAGCCAGATGCGCTTGCCTGCTGCAGACACGGATCCAAGGCTGAACCTCGTCCCCCACAAGCTTGAAAGCTTAACTGAAAACTGTTTAAGAAGTGCTCCCATCTCCAGCACTCAGCTACCCAGCTCCCAATGGGGTCCAAACCCCAAATAGATCCCTTTTACCCTGTAGAAGCTGTACAATCCTGTGACCAGGGCAGCTGCCTAGCAGCCTGCGCATCTGCCTGCCAGCGCTAGAGTGCGTAAGGCACTAATCCGGATAGTGGCAGCTAGGTGGCAGGGGGAGGGTGTGAAGAAGCAGCAGAATGGTGCAGCGGGAGCGTGCTGGGCCCATAACCCAGAGGTCGATGGATCGAAACCATCCTCTGCTACACGTGCGCTTGTTTCTTTTCCCTCTGGGCCTTCAAGCGAGCCGGTGACCAGCAGATCACCAAGAGCCTAGGCCATGAGGCAAGAGGTGGCTGAGGCGAAGCGGCGGCCTGCCAGGGAGCTCCCCGGCACCTCTGGCTGCCTGGGCTGAAGGCAAGAGGCAGGCCTGGGCGTGGTGAGGGCCTCCTGTCCTGGAATGAGGCTGCAGTGCTTCCTGGTCCCCTTTTCCCACCACACCGGCAGGCGGCTGCTGCGGGAGAACACGAGGGAGGCTCTGGGGGCGCTAGGCAGCGCTGTGTGTGTGGCTGTCAGGGGAAAGAGCCGAAGCTCCCGAATCGACCTGCCATTGACTCGCGTGGCTCTGCGCGGCCGTCAGCCGGGTCGGGCCAGGCTGCGGACGTGACTCAGGCTTGGGCCGCATGGCCGCGCTTTCCTGACGAGGCATGAGGCAGGCCAAGAGCTTTGCACAGCGTACAGGGAAGTGGGAGGGAGGCGTCTTTGAGCCGGTGTGTCTCCTCCGCTTCTCCCTTGCCGCTTGGGCGGAGGCGGGAAGGGAGCGAAATGTTCCCAGCTGAAAGTTTTTGTGCATGGCCTTGAGGATTAAGCCTGGGCCTCCGGCACGGCTGCTGGCAGATGGGTTTCTGAATGGCATCCAGCCCGCTCTTTGGACCACCAGCTGAAAGCACTGAGGCCAAGAGGCAGCAAAATGGGACCTTTGAGGCACCCCCACAGGCCTCGGGGAAGCAGCACAGGCTTAGCGTCGTGCCTGGGTGGGCTCGAACCACCATCCTTTCGGTTAACAGCCGAACGCGCTGACCCATTGCGCCACAGAGACACGGAGGGGCAAGGCTGTATTGAGCACAAAAGCCGGGAATCAGCTCAGGGTACGGTATAGCACATGCATGCAGTGGTTAGACAAGCAACAGCAAGGAACTGGACTGGTATGGAGCGAAAGTTCTGTGGGAAAAAACCGAAAAGAGCACCGGGGCTGTGGTACAGCGCTCGCATACACTTTCTTTGGCCTGTTTTGCTGGAAGAGTTAGCAGAGCGAGATTGCTAGTCACAGGACAGTGGGTGCATTTATACAAATTCTGGACTCTGGGATGGGGGGGGGCAGATGCACCATCTCTGCAACTGACGTTTGCTACCTCACTGCATAACAACACACCTTTTACCTCTCAGGACCAAAATACACCGTGAAAAAGATTTAACAACATAATCTTAGGGTAAGCAATAGCAGCACTAACAACAATTTTAAGAGATTCGAAACCTCCTCTGTTTTTCCACACCAGGGACAGCAGAAAAGACATCAACACGGCCTGCAAAGCACCAACAAACATCCATTCCTACCTGCTATCACAAGTGGTCGTTAGGAACACATACCCCTTAATGGTGAGTACTTTTCAGGAGAGGGTGACGCTCTCAGGCCTCAAATGCCAGGTACAGTTACTCTGTCCTTGATCCAAAATCAACAGGAAAATACACTGGATTACTCCTGCCCCAATAACAAAGAGACTGGGGATATCGCAGCAGCTGAAATGACCGTTTGGACAAGCACTCCCATCATGCAATCCGGGGTGGGTGTAACCATGCAAATGACATCAGCCCCAAAAGGCCTTGACACGGGCTGGGAGAGTAGTCACCCTGACTTTTGGGAGCGTAGGCAGTTGCCCCGGCAGCGCCTCTGCCGCGTGTTCTACATACTCTGCTTTCTCTTCAGTTCGTATAAATCTTTCGCCTTTTACTAAAGATTTCCGTGGAGAGGAATGTTGATGAGTTTGTACCCAATTTTTTAAGGCTTTGCTTTGGCAAGGCTGTTGCCTGCTGTGAGAAAAACAGAAGAGTGCTCCCTGAGCTGGTGTCACTGGCTGAAGTTTTTCTATAGTAGGAAAAAAGTATAGTAGGGGGCACCTGGCATTGGCTCCTGTCAGCAGACAGGATATTGGGCTAGGTCTTTAGCTTGGACGGGTAGCTGGGAAGACGGTAAATCAGACAGAACCCATTCGACACACCTTTTCATTTCCTTCTTATTGCCTGACTCCTTTAATTCTTTTCCTTTTCCTTATTTCCCAGCAGACCGACTAGCCACCAGATTTGGGTGCTAGCAGAGGGACCTGACGAGCTCCTTCTTTTCGGCAGCGTTGAACATGCCAGGGCACAGTCAGATTCTGGATGCTCATCTGAATGTAACGCCTAGCGCTCACCTTTATTTCTGTTTCTTAGCTCTTTTGGGCCATCGATCTTTGGTCTGACCCGTAGGATCCCATGCATTAGGAGAGATGGCTAATTAATGAGCCCATAAACCTTGGAAATCAAATGAAACCTGAAGTCCGTAGAAGACCTCGAAAGGCCCTTGGGGGTGGAGTGAGAGCTGAGGAAGAGTTCCCTGCACAGCTTACCTCTCCATTCTCGTTTTCCTGTCCTGAGCGCAAAAGCCAGGAAGCAGCTCCGGGTAGGGAGGGGATACCATATGTGTGCAGTGGTTAGACAGGAAACAGCAAGGAACTGGACTCGTATGGAGTGAAACTGTAAGCATCTTCTGTATGCCTGGTGACTGCAGGTTTGAGAGAGTTATGTGGGACGTGGAGGCTTTCGGTGGGCTTTCAGAGGAAATGTAATGGAAAGGCAGCCGAAAGTGGAATCCCAGGTTTTTAAACAATCCTCCACTAACACGCCAAACAGCTCAGGTCTAGTTACTCATTGAAAATTAGAATAAAGTTACAGCAAGATTTCATCATAAATGAAGTCAAACCCTAAAGATTTCAGAACACAACTGCTATAAGGAGCCACGAGGGAAGCAATACAAAGTCAACCTTGCCTCAGAGAAAGGCAGTTAAACAATTTCTCTTTTTTAAAGCAGCATAATCTCCCCAAACGGAAGGGCACTGTTCCCGGAGAAGGGTCCTGGAGAGGGTTTTCCTCCTTGGTGCCGGCCATCCACCTCCCCGAAAGGCGGGAGCTAGGTCGACGGAAGAATTCTTCCGACCAAGGCGCGGACTGACGTAGCCGCGCCGATTTACGTTCCCCGTGCAGCCCAGGCCCGAGGGTCGGTGCGCGCTGAACAGTTAAGTCAAAACAGCTCCGTCCGTCAGAGGTGTGCAAAAGGGAAAACCCGCTCCTGGGCGACGCGGCCACGCCGCCCTAACCCGCAGCGTAGCTAAAGGGCATTCGGGCAGGCGGTGGGTGGGCCTCAAGCGACGGAAAGCCCTCCTCCAGCATGGGGTTGTGACAGCCTAGTCTCCGGAGCACAGACAGGGTGGCCACCAAGAGACAGGAACAGACAGCGAAAGCCAAAGCGGCCCCAGGGCAGGGGGCGAGGCTGCCTGTTGGACGAGGAGACCAGGTGGGACAGGTGTTTTGGACAGGCCATCCTGCCGTCAAAGGAGGAAGAGCCCGAGAAGAAGGGCCGGGCAAGAAGCTACAAGCAGGGAAAGAAGCAGAGCAGGCAGGCAGCTCCCCTTAGAGCCAAGGAAGGCACCAGTCCAAGCCCCCCAAAAGCAGACTACAGAGCAGATCAGCTGCAAAAGACCAGGGAAAGCCAAGAAGACAAAGAGACCCAAGTAAAGTTTCAGAGCTGAGCTTTGCTTACAAGGAGGAACGTGTGACAAAGATACCTAGAAGCACAAGGCCTGTGGAAAAAAGCACTCCCAAAGACCTAGAATAACAACTGTTTTCCTAAGAATCTGCTTTGCAGTGCACTAAACCTAAACAGCCCACTGTCAGTTGTTCAAACCAATCAGCAGGGGAGAGCGCGAACGCAGTCCCCCACTACCACAAATTATGCAGTCGAGTTTCCCGCATTTGGGGAAATCGCAGGGGTCAGCACACCGGCAGTGCAATGGATGAGCCTCATGCTGGGAAAACCACCTTCATGACCATGGTATCTCCCCTATCAGGTAAGTATGAGTTCCTGCTGCCCGGCCGCCGCCCGCCCTCGCTCGCCCCGCACTTATAACACATGGGGCGGACCGCCGTGCCCCCACCGCCGGCCTCGCCCACACCGGCCCCCACTGCCGACAGCTGCCCCGACGCGGCCCCCGGAGACCGTCCCTTCCCCACCCCGAGCTCCCGGTGCCAAAGTCGGGCCCTGCCTGGCAGCCTGCGTCCGCTCCCACGATTCTCTGCTCGCACACAGATCTGCATACCTGCTCACGCGGCTCCGCCCCTCCGCTCGGGCCCCTCCCCCTGCCCGCCCGGGCCGCCGCTCTTGGGTGCTCAGCTCTTTGAGCTCAGATGGGGTGTAGTGCTCAGATCGAGTGCGACAGACCTTAACTTTGCCATGTGAGGGTCATTCTATCCCCATTACCTGGCTTGCTTATTTATACCTATGACTGTCTTTAACTGTTGTATGCGTGATGTACCCTCACTGCTTGCTGAAGGTATCTTGAACTCACCCACAGTATACCCCACATTGGGGACATTGCACACTGTATAAAAGTTATGTGCTGTCTAATACCAAAGTACTAGCATCCCGCTATACTCTGTATGTTACCCCCGATGACTAATATCTGACGTTTCAACTCTCTGTATCGTTCATTTTCAAATATTTTCTAATAAACTTTTAAATCTTGGCCTATCCAAAGCCGTGATCAAGTGTCTTGATGTTTTTGGTCTTTTGGCCTCGAGATGAAAACCTTGTCTGTGTCTTGGGAACCTTGAGGTAAAAAATTATCTAATTTGAAGCGGGTCCCGTCCCGGGAAGCCAGGCCATCGGAGAGACGACGTGGCCCACCTGCTGCTAGGGAAAGAGTGCAGCTTGCATTTCGCTTCTCTCTCGCTCTCTCCCCACCGGAAGTTGGTCCAATACAAGAATGACCTCCCCTGCCTTGTCTCACGTCAGTTTCTCCTCAGGGCAGAAGGTCGGGTGTTGTCAGCCACTCTCCAGAAACTGGACGGCCACTCGATCCCTTTTGTTACCTGCCAAGTGAGGCTGAGTGCACTGGCAGGCAGCGCCGTTTGAAGAAGTGGAAGATTGGACAAATGACCAGGGAGGAGTATAAAAATATTGCTCAGGCATGCAGGAGTGAAATCAGGAAGGGCAACTCACGCTTGGAGTTGCAGCTAGCAAGAGATGTTAAGAGTAACAACAAGAAGGGTTTCTTCAGGGATGTTAGCAACAAGAAGAAAGTCAAGGAAAGTGTGGGCCCCTTACAGAATGAGGGAGGCGACCTAGTGACAGAGGATGTGGAAAAAGCTAATGTACTCAATGCTTCCCCACCCTCCCCCTTCGTGATTTTGTCTTCACGAACAAAATCAGCTCCCAGACTGCTGCTCTGGGCAGCACAGCATGGAGAGGAGGTGACCAGCCCTCTGTGGAGAAAGAAGTGCTTCGGGACTATTTAGAAAAGCTGGATGAGCACAAATCCATGGGGCCGGATGCGCTGCATCCGAGGGTGCTAAAGGAGTTGGCGGGTGTGATTGCAGAGCCACTGGTCATTATCTTTGAAAATTCATGGCCATTGGGGGAGGTCCCAAATGACTGGGAAAAGGCTAATGTAGTGCCCATCTTTAAAAGAGGGAAGAAAGAAGGAGGATCTGGGGAACTACAGGCCAGTCAGCCTCACCTCAGTCCCTGGAAAAATCATGGAGCAGGTCCTCAAGGAATCAATTCTGAAGCACTTAGAGGAGAGGCAAGTGATCAGGAGCGGTCAACATGGATTCAGCAAGGGCAAGTCACGCCTGACTAACCTAATTGCCTTCTGTGAGGAGAGAACTGGGTCTGTGGATGAGGGAAAAGCAATGGATGTGTTCTTCCTTGACTTTAGCAAAGTTTTTGATACGGTCTCCCACATTATTCTTGTCGGCAAGTTCAAGAAGTTTGGGCTGGATGAATGGACTATAAGGTGGACTATAAGCTGGCTAGGTCCTCGGGCTCAACGGGTAGTGATCAATGGCTCCACGTCTAATTGGCAGCCGGTCTCAAGCGGCGTGCCCCAAGGCTCGGTCCTGGGGCCGGTTGTGTACAATATCTTCGTTAAGGATCTGGAGGATGGTGTGGACTGCACTCTCAGCAAGTTTGCAGATGACGCTAAACTGGGAGGAGCGGTCGATACGCTGGAGGGTACGGATAGGCTACAGAGGGACCTAGACAAATTGGAGGATTGGGCTGAAAGAAACCTGATGAGGTTCAACAAGGACAAGTGCCCGGTCCTGCACTTAGGACGGAAGAATCCCGTGCACTGCTCCAGACTAGGGACCGAATGGCTAGGCAGCAGTTCTGCAGAAAAGGACCTAGGGGTTACAGTGGATGAGAAGCTGGATATGAGTCGACAGCGTGCCCTTGTTGCCAAGAAGGCTAACGGCATTTTGGACTGTATACGTAGGGGCATTGCCAGCAGATCGAGGGATGTGGTCGTTCCCTTCTCTTCGACGTTGGTGAGGCCTCATCTGGAGTACCGTGTCCGGTTTTGGGCCCCACACTGCAAGAAGGATGTGGAAAAACTGAAAAGAGTCCAGCATAGGGCAACAAAAGTGATTAGGGGGCTGGAAGACATGATTTATGAGGAGAGGCTGAGGGAACTGGGATTGTTTAGTCTGCAGAAGAGAAGAATGAGGGGGGAGTTGATCGCTGCTTTCAACTACCTGAAAGGGGGTTCCAAAGAGGATGGATCTAGACTGTTCTCAGGGGCACCAGATGACAGAACGAGGAGCAATGGTCCCAAGTTGCGGTGGGGAAGGTTTAGGTTGGATCTTAGGAAAACCCTTTTTCACTAGGAAGGTGGTGAAGCACTGGAATGGGTTCCTTAGGGAGGTGGTGGAATCTCCTTCCTGAGAGGTTTTTAAGGTCAGCCTTGACAAAGCCCTGGCTGGGATGATTTACTTGGGGATTGGGTTGGACTAGACGACCTCCTGAGTTCCCTTCCAACCCTGATATTCCATGATTTGAAGCTGCTCCCGTGTATCAAGGTGAGCTGCAGCTCAGCGAACCCCAAGGATCTGAGCGAGGCGAGCTACTTTGCAGCAGAGGCAGACCAAGCAGCAGGTACAACGCGGGGTCACACCCCGGCCGGGGGATAGAATCTCATGTCCGAGATCCCGGCTCCTGTTACTTTGCAAAGTGTGTGCGTTTGCTCTGGGTTTTAGCTGTGGGCCAAGTGCCCTCTGGCTTCTCGTCCGGGCTCCGTCCTCCATCGCCTGGGCATCAGCGGGACTGTCTCAGGAGAGCAGCTGCCGCATCCCAATCTCCGCCCAGCCGGGGAAGGAGCAGAGGCAGCCCGGAGAAAAGACTCCTTTGAGCGCCGGAGACGGACGGACGGAGCATCTTATTTGCGTAGCCACAGTGCAATGCTTTGCTTTGGCAAGGCTGTTGCCTGCTGTGAGAAAAACAGAAGGGTGCTACCTGAACTGGTGTCACTGGCTGAAGCTTTTCTATAGTATGAAAAAAGCTCAGAGCTCTGAAAATGAATTTTTGTTTTTTTTTCTTTAAGCTTCTCGTGTTAGTGAGATGGCTTCCTAGCTAGCAGGGGACTGTTTTGTGATGTGCATTCCACTGGCTCTTTGGTTTTGTGTTTTTGGCAGGAATGGTGGAGGAGAGTATCACGGTTGAAGAGCAGCAAAGAAACGCATTGTTGTTTGTGTTAACATTTGGTTTGTCCTAAGAGTGTCTGGTTTGGAGTCAGAACACAAAGCGGCCCCAGGGCAGGGGGCGAGGCTGCCTGTTGGATGAGGGGACCAGGTGGGACAAGTCTTTTGGACAGGCCGTCCTCCCGTCAAAGGGAGGCTTCTCTCCATGCTCACTTCCCACTCTCCATGCTCACTTTGGCAGTGGGGTAGGAGATTTTACTCAAGAGGCTTTTCCCGAGCTGGCGAGAAGCAGGAAAACACCCATGCTCCGAAGACGCTATGTAGCAAGTACCCTCCAGCACAGGGACAGGCGCACACTTGGAAGAGGGAAACTGCTCTACACACTAGCCCGGGCAGCCGCCCATTTTCTTTGGCAAGTCAGGAAGGGCAAAGGCGAGACTGGAAGCACATGGGGCTCATGCCCCAGCCTTTGTGACGCCCACCCCCCAACTCCTTCCCAGGGCTCTAGCTGAAGCCAGAGCATTGGCCTGAGCAGCCAAGAAGAGTTTCCAGCCTTGAAAGGAACAGGACGTTCAGCACAACGGTAAAACTGCAGAAACACAACCACCAAGGGACTTGAACTCTCAGTTTTCTGATCTATACTCAGGGGCCTTATCCATTAGGCCACTTAAGAAAAAGCTACTCCAAGTACTTCTTTGGAAAAGGCGGACATTGTGTTTCTCAGGTCATCTACTGAGGGGGGCCGAGACTCTCTGGGCAGAAGAAGTCGAGTTCCCAGCGATACGTGAGACTTAATTCTATGGGGCCAGGTGCATGGCTTTGGCAGGAAGACTCAGACTTGGGGGATTGCGGTGCAGCGGACGGACTGGCTGTCTAGGTGCGGAGATTTAGTCACACTGAGGCACAGGAAGGAGGAGGAGGAGGAATCCTGCTGACAGGCAGGGGCTGTGCAGAAAAAGAGGAGGGGTTCCTGGGACTTTTTTTGCCTCTTGTTTGCCTGCCTGCTCGCTCTTGTGCTGAACAGTGAAGAGGGTCTTAACAAGCCCAGGTAGCTCAGTTGGTAGAGTATCAGGCTCTTAATTTGATGGTCCAGGGTTCAAGTTCCTGACTGGACACTCAGCTTTTAAGTTGCCTTGTGTGCCAGGAGTCAAATGATTCCTCGTGCTGTCCACCAGCCACATGCGGATTCCCAGAAGCCATGGTCATTTCCTGGATAGGTTCCTTTCCTCAGGAATCAGGAGAGAGGCCACATCCACAGGAGCAGGCCTAGGTCAGGAAGTCTCTGGCTGCCAGGAAGTGCTGTGGGGCCAGGTACTGAGAAAGCTCAGAGGGGGAGCAGCAGAGATGAGGGGAAGAGAGACAGAGAAGCAATGAGGACAGAGTACAAGTGTACAGGGGGTTCAGGTCTGGCTATTGTGGGGAACTTCCCTGGTTTATACATGACCCTGGTGCAATTGGCTGGAGAAAGGATCTGAGTCCCCACCCCCTTACCCAGAGGCTGCCTGACCCCAAGGACGCTCTTTCTACTCTCCTGTGTGGCAGAGACCTCGTAACCCCAACAAGGCTGGGCCCAGGAATCCTGGGGGGTTTGATGACCCCCAATCGTGTCATGATCACTTGAACAGGGCTACAGTGTCTCCACTCTGGGCACTTCCCCGACCCACTCCTCATTGCATGTGCTTCAAGCAAACACCATCTATTACCCAGCAATCAATGTAAAACACAAGGAAAGATGGGAAAGGAAAACACGTCACCCTGTTCTGTGGCGCAGGGAGATCACAACCAGCGTCTCTGGAGGGTCAGGGCAGGTCACGGTCTCTCCCTCACATGTCCCAGGCCTCCTCCCCAGGCCCTGGATGTGCTGCAGGGACACCATGGGCTGGACACTTGCTCTGGCAGTGGCCACGCGCTCTAGGTGACAGGCCCCTTGTTCCCAGTGTCAGCCCCCTTGTAGGGGATATGATCCCCCCACCCCCAAAAGTCTGGCCTGCAAGATCTCTTGACGGGTGGCATCTCCTTGCACTGGGCCTTCTGCCCAGGGTCCCCCTCGCTCTCCCACGCTGCTCACTGCACCCACCTCCAGCCCCAGTGCTGCTGCGGCTCTGCCTCCAGCTCCCTGGGCTGCTCCTCTGGCTCCGCTTGCTGCAGCTCTTCTCCCAGCACAGATCTGCTCCCTGGGCGGCTTCTACGGCTCGTGCTGCTGCGGCTCGGCTCCCAGCACAGATCTGCTCTGGTTCTCCCTGCCTGGTGCAGCTCTGCTCCCCGACTCTTCTCGGGCTCCTGCTCTCTCCTTAGCTCCGCCCCACTCTGGCCCAGGCAGTTCCAGCTCCCACAGAGGATGGGACCCCCTGGCCTGGTGACTCCCTCATTACACTGCCTGGCCTGTCAGTGCGGCTAACTTGGAGCTTTGGCCTCTCCCCATTGCCCCTGGGGACTGTCAGACTCAGGGGCCTGATTTCCCATTGGCCCTTCTCCCTTCTATTGGAACTGGGAACTAGCCAACCAAAACCCCCACTAAGTTTTAGTAAGGGGCCAACAGTCCCTTACATGAGCCAGCCCCATGAGGGTCACCAATGTCTAGAGGGGAGCCCCCCGGCTGAGTGGGGAATCAGAACCCCCCCAAATTAGCCTGGGACCAGCATGATCTGCCTCCGCCCTGCCCTGCTCTGCATGTATTCGGAGTGAGTCAGTTTCCCTGTCCCAATGTGTGTCCTGCACTGTGTCTCTTCTCCTCCCCAGTTCCTTCCAACCCCCACCTTTTCCCCTGCACCCCGGGCTGGGTCTCTGCCAACCCCCCTTCTCCCCGCCTGCCCCCAATATCTCCCTGCCCCTACAGGTCTATAGGGCTGGATCCCTCCCTCCCCCCTTCTCCCCTAATTTCCTGTCTCTGGGGGTCTATGGGGCTAGGTCTCTCCTCCCTCCATCCCCTCCCCTGCCCCCAATATCTCCCTGCCCTTACAGGTCTATAGGGCTGGATCCCTCCCTCCCCCCTTCTACCCTCATTTCCTGCCTCTAGGAGTCTATGGGGCTGGGTCTCTCCTCCCTCCATCCCCTCCCCTGCCCCCAATATCCCTCTGGGGCTCTGTGGGGCTGGGTCTCTCTCCCTGCCCCTGGGCTCCCCCCTGCACAGCATGTCCTGGGAGTGACTCAGATTCCCTAGACCAACGTTTCCCCCCCCCACACACCTAGGGTGACCAGACGTCCCGATTTTATAGGGACAGTCCTGACTTTTGGGTCTTTTTCTTATATAGGCTCCTATTACCCCCCACCCTCTGTCCCGATTTTTCACATTTGCTGTCTGGTCACCCTACACACACCACATGTCTCTTCTCTCCCCAGCTCCCTGCACCCACCCCAATTCTCCTGCATCCCAGGCTGGGTCTCTGCCAACCCCCTCTCCTCTCCTCCTGACCCCAATATCCCCTGCCCCTACAGGTCTATAGGGCTGGATCCCTCCCTCCCCCCTTCTCCCCTCATTTCCTGCCTCTGGGGGTCTATGGAGATGGGTGTCTCCTCTGCCATCCCCTCTCCTACCCCCCCATATCCCGCTGCCTCTAGGGGTCTATGGGGCTGGGTCTCTCCTCCCTCCATCCCCTCCCCTGCCCCCAATATCCCTTTGGGGCTCTGTGGGGCTGGGGCTGGGTCTCTCTCCCTGCCCCTGTGCTCCCCCCTGCACACGATGTCCTGGGAGTGACTCAGTTTCCCTGGACCAACATTTCACCCCCCCCCCCCCGACATGTCTCCCTCCGCCCCAGGCTGGGTCTCTGCCAATCTCCCTTCTCCCCTCCTGACTCCAAGATCCTCTGCCCCTACAGGTCTATGGGGCTGGGTCTCTCCCTTTCCCGCCGCCCATTCCCTCATCCCCTCCCCCAATATCTCCCTGCCCCAGGCTGTCTATGGGGCTGGGTCTCTCCCTGAAGCCCCGCCCCCAGCACGGGGCTCACAGACCATCCCCGCCCGGCGGCTGTGACGTGCTGTGCTCACTCCCCGCAAACAACTCATTCAATTGAGACCAAAAAGACAGAAGGCGTCACGTGTCCATGGGCGGGGTTATGCAGATGAGCAGTGTCTGGCTGCAGGACGGAGAGCAGCGAGAGGAACCGAAGCAGCCCGGGGGAGAGAATTCTCTGCGTGTGGACAGAATCCGGTGTGGGGAGTTCGTGCGGTGGGTGCCTGCACTGGAGTCACTTTGGGGCAGTGATTGCCACTGAGCTACACATTGACCAAAGGCGTGTGAATGGGGTGTGGTGCCTGGCGGGGAGCAGCTCGTGGTGATAAGGAAAGCAGTGAGAACAGCAGATCTGGTCCTAGCAGGGGCCTGTGAGGTTTCTTTGCAACCATGAGTGGGTGTCTTGTGGGTGCAATTAGACCCCCCCTTCTGTGGTGGGCGGTGCTTCCATTTTCTTCTGGGGGGAGGGGAAGGTTCCATGATGTCACAGCTAATGGGGGCGGGGTTTGAATCATGTTTCTGAAGTGGGAGACCAACTTCCCCCGCTCCCAATCACTCTCCACTAGGGGGCTGGGCTGGGATCTCTAGGGAGGGGAGCCCAGGAAAAAGTCTCCCCTATGGAACCCAGGAGTCCTGGCTCCCACTCCCCCTGCTCTAGACCCCCTCCACTCCCAGAGCCAGGGATAGAACCCAGGGGTCCTGGTGCCCAGCCCCCTCCCTGCTCTGACCACTCGACCCCACTCCCCTCCCAGGGTGGTGCAGGGGTCACTGGGTCGGTGTCCCAGCTCTGCTAAGGGCCGTGACTGATTTTCCCAAAGTGCTTCCTTCTGAATCCAGCACATCTGCCCCCCCCCACCCGGTCACTGCCCACCCCCGTGTGGGGGCACCAGCACTGTGCCGGGTCGTGATGGGAAATTGTCCAAGCTGGCCCAGGAGAGACGTGTGTGTCCCTGCTGCCCCCTGCTGGTGGGGCTGAGCCCCACTCTGTGTGAGTGTGTGTGTGTGGTGGCTTTGCGGGATTTTGTATCCTGCAGCAAGTGACGCACACACACACACATTGATGCACAAAGGGACTCACGCAATCCCAAGAACACTCACACACAACACACCCAGAGGGGCATGCTAGCCCAACCCCCAAAGAGAGAAACAATCACACCCCGAGCCACACTCACAATCACACACACACCAGAATATTCGCAACTGTGCTCAGATACACAACCACACACAGTTCACTCCCACTCCTTCCAACACCAGGGCCTCCTGCCCCACACAGCGTGTGCCGGGGCCTGTGGAACTCACTGCCACTGGACAGCTACCAATGAGAATGGACCTGTCCAGGAGACCAAGAGATATGGCCATGGCGACAGAGGGGGCTGGGCTCCCGGGGTCTGACCTGGGCTGAGACTGGTTCTGACCTAGAGGGGTCTATCCAGCCGGGGGCAGCGTGACCCACACACAGACCCACCAGAAGCGCCTGTCTTAGCGGGTCTCCCAGGCCATCCCCCACCCTGCCCCGGTTGGGTAACAAAGGGGCAGCACAGGACTCTGGGCTGTGTCACAACCCGGCCCCAGCCCCTCGCTCCCACACGCTGGCGAGTTGGGTAACTGCCGAGGGATTGCACAAGAGAGTCAGAGCCAGGGAGAGAACCCAGGAGTCCTGGCTCTTCCCCTGACACACACGCTAACCACTGGACCACACTCCGCTCCCAGGGCTGGAGCCAGGAATTCTGACCTCCAAACCCGCCCCCCCCCCCGCTCTGACCACTAGACCCCGCACTCCCCTTTTAGATTTTAGTCCCACTGCCTCTTCTATCCACCCACCCCACCTGTCCATCCCTTTGCTGCAGGTTTCTGGGGTGTCACCCCTGCTCTGCACTCCCCCAGTACAGCCCAAGGCTTTTCCTCCCCCAAACCACACATCCTCTCCCCCTTCGTGCTGGATCATCTGCTTGGCCCCCTGCCCCCTCTCGGGATGCGCTGTGCGATGTGGCTGGGGATTGTGCAATGGCCCAGCACCAGGCAACACAGAACGGACACCACAGGCCCTGCCCGCCTCACCTGAGCTGCTCTCCAGGTGCATCGGAGCCCAGTGCCCTGCACCTTGGCCCTCCTGCCCCACAGGGGGTGAGCTGCAGCCCCACCACATTCTGCAGAGGGGAGAAGGGTCAGGCCAGCCAGCCCTTGTAAGATGGGGAAATCACCACCGGGGTCGACGTTATGGGGGCTGTGACATACAGAGAAACGGTTGTTGCGCCGAAAGAGGGCAGCAGAGCACACACACACACACACACACAATTGCAAACATACACAAACACATGCATGAATCCAGCCACACACACACACACTTGCTAATATACACAAACACCCGCACAAATCCAGCCAACATCAACACAACTGCTAACAGATGCAAACACATGCACAAATCCAGCCACATGAACACACACACTTGCACAGCCACAAACACAACACCCACAGCTGTAATAACACCCCCCACACACAAAACCCTTGCAGAAAACCACACATACACAAACACATGCAGAAATCAATCCATCCATCCATCCACTCACCCACCCACACTCCATCCCCATTCTGTGCACATACCTTGGGTCACTGTGACACTGAATACTTCAGTTGGATGGGGGGCCCAGCACCATGGCTATTCCCTGCCCCCCAGGGCTCACAGGGGGTGGATTGGGGGGCACAGAGGGCACGATCTAGTGCCAGCCAAGGTGGGATCAGAGGTGGGGATGGGGCCGTAGTTTCTGTACCACCCAGTTCCTGACACAGGTTCCTTCGAGGATTTGCATTTCTTGGTAGTTTTTAACCCCATCACCGCTTCCTGCCCAGCCCCCTCCTGCTGTGCAAGATGGTTCGGGGGGATGGGAAGAACCCAGGAGTCCTGGCTCCCAGTCTCACCTGTGCTAAGGTACGAGACTCCACTCTAGCCCCAGCACTGGGACTGGAACCTAGGAGTCCTGACACCCATCTTCCTTTCCTCTAACCATTAGACCCCACTCCCGCCCTTTTGGGGAGCCAGGACTCCTGGGTTCTGTCCCCAACTCTGGGAGCAGAGTGGGGTCTAGTGGTTAGAGCAGGAGGAGCCAGGACTCCTGGGTTTTACTCTCACTGCTGCTGTGTGACACTGGGCCTCAGTTTCTCCTCCCACTTTTTGGGTATGGAGCCTGTAAACTCTCTGGGGCATGGCCTGTCTCTCGCTGTGTCTGGGCAGCGCCTGGCCCAACAGGGGCCTTGATTCTGCCCCGGTCTCTGTAGGTGCTGCTGTTGTACAGATAAATAGTCGTGATACTAGAAGCTGTGGCAGTGCGTGAGTGCACCACCATTGCCGTGCAAGGGCTAAATGTGATTCTTATCCTTGTGACACACACACCCCCGTGCACCCTTTCTCCCCCTGGCTCCCTGATTCTCCACCCTGAGCCCCTTGTGCCGCTGCCCTTGTCAACGGCAGCGCAGAAAGCCCTAGTGCCAAAAGAAGATGGCGGGGGGGGGAAGCTTTGCAAAAATCGGTCACACCAACAGGAAACCAGCCCCAGCAGTTTGTGACTTCACTTCTCAAAATTAGACACACACACACACACACACACACACACACACACAGAGCCCCGCTCAAACCGCCCCCTTTGCCAATGCACCACCTCACCTTGTCCAGGGAGGTCTAGGTGGGGAGCTCAGTGTGGGAGCGGTGATGGACGGCACCCTCAAGGTAAGTTCTAGAGATGTTCCTCCAGGTCTGGGCATCTCGGCTCCAACTGGCACTGGGCTTATGCTGGGCTGTGTTCAGTTCCTCTCTCTGGTGTGCGCCCCGGCTCTACAAACGCCCCCGCCCCCTGCTCTTTCCTTCTGGTACAAAAAATATACTCTTCCTTCGCCCCAGAGAGAGACACCCACGGTGCTGCTCAGCACACGCCTTCCCCCTACCTTCCCCCCATTCCCAGGAGCGTGCAGGAAGGGAGTCATGATTGGGGAGTGCCCGTGTCCCGAGGGGAGGGTATGGGGGGGCTTGCCCCCTCCACGGAGCATGGAGGTGCCAGTAGGGAGAGCTGCGCAGGTGTAGTGCCAGAAACTTCTCCCTGTAGGACTTTGCTACCTGTAGCAGTTACTGATACCTGAGGTTGTTCTTATTTGCTGACTTGTCCTAATTGGCTAAAACTTGACAGTGGTGGGGGATGGAAGCATAAAGGCTTCATCCTCCAAACGACCCTGCCTGGTGTCCATCTGTATCTATTACCTCGTAATACCGGATTGTAAACAACAGAGTGAGGTCATTTAAACATCATTTATTTTGCAGTTTCATTTACTGTGCTAACAATGTAGCATCCTGACACCGATACTTCTGCCCATGTGACCTGTGGGTTGGATTCATTTTAGTGGGACATGGGACATGTGGAGGATAATTTAAACTCTTAATTTCCTTAGGGTTTCCCTTTAATATACTTCTATGCTGGTGCGATTTCTGACCATTGCACGTCTATTGTATTTATTACAATAGCACAAGTACCGGTAAGTCACACAAGTGACATAGTCTAGGGGCTTGGCTACACTTGCAAGTTTGAGCGCATTAAAGCAGCCCCGGGTGCCCTAACTCCTGAGGTGTCCACACTGGCAAGGCACATGGAGCGCCTGGGCTCTGCAGCTGGAGCGCTCCTGGTAATCCACCTCCATGAGAAGCATAAAGCTCGCTGAGCCCTGCTGAAACGCCCTGGCATCAGTGTGGACGACGTGTTGCATCACTGCACTGTGTTTGGCCTCAGGAAATGTCCCATAATCCCCTGAAGTCAAGAGCCCACTCTGGTCATTGTTTTGAAATCGGCTGCAGGCATGCGGATATCCCCTTTCAAAGCTCCGTTTCTGACAGCCGGCTGCTTATCTGCTCTGGGACAAAGCACCATTAGTGTGGAATGCTGCTGCTGTTGTGTGAGTGTGTATGGGGGGTGGGGGTCTGCGGCTGTCCGAACACACAAGACAGCATGCTGACACACTCTCAGCCCCCCAAACACACTGTTGCTCCCCCCACGTACACACAACACACTCCCTGTCACACTCCACCCCCGCCCCCCATTTGAAAAGCACGTTGCAGCCACTTGCACACTGGGATAGCTACCACAGTGCACTGCTCTCTGTGGCATTGCCAGAGCTGCTAATGTGGCCACTCCAGTGCGCTTGCAGCTGTCAGTGTGAACACACGGCAGCGGTTTCCCTGCTGTGGTTTAACTCCCAGCGCTCTGCAAGTGTAGCCAAGCCCTAAATTTGCCAGACCAACTGAACTCAGTAACTGCCCTCCACCACCACATGCAGGGAGTAGGGGCACCGTGGAGCACACACCACACTTGCTGGCTCAGCCTTGTGCATGGTGGGGTGGCCACCTCCCCATTGATGAGACCTGGTCTCACTGTCTCCATGGAGCTCCAGTCTGCCCTGCTGCCATCCCTGTCTGTGTTGTCTTCTCTAGCAGTTGACTGGAAGGTGAGCACTGGCCGCATGCCATGTAGCCGCGTTGTCTCAAAGGGCGAAAGCAGGAGGAATGATGCCTTCAGAGCCCACCCAATATTCCATAACATAGTTAAGGAAAATATTTCTCAATGAACTCTCAGTAAAAGATCAGAAGCAGCCAGTGTCCACATCAGTATATGAGCACTGGTATTTTCTTGAAATTTGTCAGACCAACCTAACTAACACCTAACACCCATTTGAAGTTCTTCTTTTCACACTGTTGCTCATTCTCAGGTTCTGCTTTGTCTCCAGACAGATCCATTCTCTTTCAGAACGGCCTTGCTCTTTCTGTCTATGTCACTCACTGAGGTGTCGGAGTAAACACTCCCCTTCCTTCTATTCTCAGACAAACACTAGTATTAAGTGTTTGCTACTGATGGGTCTAGAAAGCATTTGTCAAGTGGAAGATGCTGTTTCTGGGAGATTGCTCCCAAGATCCAGTACTTTGGGTTCAAATGTCTCCAAGCTTCCTTGGGGAACATAACACCAAGGCTTTGTTGCAATATACAAGAAGGAAGGACTTTTTCCACCCCAGATGGGACTTGAACCCACAATCTCTGGCTTAGGAAGCCAGTGCCTTATCCATTAGGCCACTGGGGCCCTGAAGAGCAATAAAAAGAAGGATGGAAATTCCCTCTCAGGATTGCACATTCCTCACATTCACTCAGAAGCCAAATACCCATTTAATGGCCTTACAGAAACGTCTGCATCCCCTGGCAGCGAGGCAACTGGGCAGGTGGCTGACAGAGCTGAGCATCCCCTTTCTGCCAGCCATCTTTAGAGAAGAACCCCACCCTAGAGTCACCCCTCCCTCCTTCAGCACCTCCACGGCTGTGGCTCTGAGTGGCAGTAGGATGATTAGGGGGTGAATCCGGGGCTGGAAGGGGGGTAAGGTCGGCCTGTAAGGAGTAACCAGGTGGGGCAGACCCAGGGGGAGGCTGTGGGCTGCTGGTCGGTTGTTGGGATCCGAGCTCTAGATCAAAGCTGCACAGTGACCTGACACCCAGGGTTATAGGGCTGACATAGTGACCCCTTACTGGCCTCGGTGACCCCCAAACCCTTGTCACTAAGGGCACTGAGGAGTCTCTGTCCCTTAATAACTTCTGGGAGCTCCCCAGCAGGCTGCGGGCGTCAGCCGCCTCCTGCCTCACAGGTTAGTCTCTTGGCGCTGTGCCAGCCGGCCCCTCGCTTGCAGGCCCAGTGTAAGAAGCAGGAGGCCTGGTGCTGGCAGAAGAGGGTTTTGATTAATCCACCTCTGTGTTATGGGCACAGGACGCTTCCACTCAATAGCATAGCTGGGGGGGAGCAGGGGGAGCAGCTAAGGGCGCCGGGTTCCTCCGGTGGGGGTGTGGAGCAGCCGTTCGTTTTCCTGTTCGCACTCCTCTGCGGTGTGAAAATCGGGGAGGGGAGGCAGAAGCCCCACTTCCCTCCCGACATGACGCCCAGTGGGGGAAGCCAGGACAACAGGGGGGGGCGGCAAGTGGTGGCCAGACTCTCACCGCCAGGGTCTAGTCTAGCTCAGGGTCCAACTCAACTTCCTCCCCGCGCCACTGGCCCCTAGTCCCCTTCCACCACCATGTCAACCCGGGCACTAGGGCAGGAACAGGGTGAGGCAGCAAGTCAAGCTGAGCAAGGCAGGCAAAAGCGAGTCTTGTGTTCATGGGCCGCTCACAATGACGTCCTTTTTGTGTGCAACTGCTACAAAAATATCTCGGGCAGAGACGCAAGAGGCCAAAATATTACCGCGCAGCTGCCAAAGTAGCTCATTTGGGAGAGCGTTAGACTGAAAATCTAAAGGTCCCTGGTTCAATCCTAGGCTTTGGCAGGCCCTTTCATCCCTCTTTGCACAGTGGTGGCTTGATGTTCAGTGTCTTGGAGCAGCTGGGCTTGGAGATGGTGGGTGTTCAGGAAATGCACATTAACAACTGTAGGGTAGCTTGATGGGCAGAGGGTGATTGGAGGAAGGGCCCATCTCTCTGGTCCTCCAGGCCGGGGAAGAATGATGGGGTTGGAGTCTTGTTCTTCACATTCGCAGTGCGAGTACATAAGGGGCTGGAGCTCCAACCAGGGAGGGCATTACTGGTGGCTTTGTGCTCCATGGCACTGGTTAGTGCTATATTAGTGTGTATGGTCCCCAGTTAAGGCATGAAAGGAAAGTTCTATGAAGGAACTGGCTCCCTTCTTCTAGACCGCACGGTGTTTGGTGTTGGGGGGGATTTCAATTGTTGCACCGGCCTGAGGACTGCTGGCCCTGTTTTCCCGACCGTCAGAGGAAACTCTTCTATGATGAGCACTACCTGGCGCAGGTCTGTAGTGAGGTCGGCTTAGAGGACGTGTTTCTCCACAGTGGAACCAATGGAGGGTGGGCGATAGCCTCCTATTCCTCTGACCCGAGCTCACACCAGCCGCAGAGGGGATACACCTTTCTGTGGGGACAGGCCAGGAGTCGCACTGACCGGATTTCCGTGAATGAGAGCACGTCGACAGCCCAGTGCAAGGTGGAGCCAATGGACTGTTCGGATCACACAGCTCTCACCATGTGCTCAATGTGGGCAATTCCCTGACCCAGGGCAGAGGATATTGGAAGCTGAACATCCAGAGCTTGCAAGATAAAAGAGCAGGGGGGCGAGGCCTGGCGGTCTTGGCAGAACAGGAAAGCATCAGAGGGTTCTGTGGTTACCAAGGGGATTGGTGGGAGTCGGTGAGGGAGGAGTTGGCGGCTTTGTTCCAGCGGTCAGGGAAACACCACAACATTAAAGAAACCAACAGTGCAAAGTCCTGCAGTGTCACCTGTGGGATTTCCACAAGAGTATCCAGGCAGGGGAGCCAGTCAGTGTGTGACTGTACGATCGGATCAAGCGACAGCTGCCCGAGTTCCAGGAGATGAGGCTGCAGTTGGCTGATATGAGCGGGAGCATCGAGTGAAGGGAGGAGCAGACTCCCCTGACATTTTTGCAGCCTGCAGGGAATGGAGACAAAGCAGGGGGATGCAGGGACTCAGGGCAGGACCCACGGATCCGGTAGTGCAGGACCACAGTCACTGGAGGAGGAGAGAGAGTCCCACGAGAGGAAGCTGATGGTGGGAAGCAATAAGTGCAGAGTGCAAACCAGCCAAGAGTCACAGGGGTCTAGAAAATGAAATAGCAGCTGGTCCCATGGTGTAATGGGCAGCACTCAGGACTCTGAATCCTGGAATCTGAGTTCAAATCTTAATGGGACCTCGTGACGACACGTTGCTTTGCTACAAAGCACTGGAGCTCAATGTGTTTGGCTACCTTTTCTCATGTAGAGAGTGAGGTTTTTCCCTCCTGCTGGGTGACTGATCCCCACTGGAGATAGGTCTTTGGTCCGGCTGGTTCAATGGGCTGGCGGCTATAGGTTGGGGTCCTAGAACTTAACAGTCTGGCTAGAGATTCCTGTGGATTGATCATATGGTTGTTTCTTGCTGCTTCACCTGATGTCCACAACTTTGGTCCCTGCAGGTGCCACACTCTTCCTCTTGCCCACATTGCATTTAAAGGAAGGAGTGTCAGGGCCAGGCTTCCCAGTCAGGGCTAGGCAGGAGGGAGGCAGAGTCCCAGGCTGGAGCCCAACGCACCTCTCCTCCTCTGGGCACCTGGGGTGTTGTTCCCCCATGTTCAGGCACCCCTGGAGCCCTGCACTTCACACAGCTCTCCCTGATTTCAGCTGTTAGTGAGGGAGACTCATTGCTAGCGCAGATTGGGCAGTTTCTTGCATGAAAGACACTGTCCCAAAGCAGGACTAATGCTTAGAGCTGGTTATCAGCGATTTCAGATCTGTTGGTCTGCAGCAAGACTCTCCATTGAATCTTAACCAGCTCTGTTATTACACAGGGAAGAACAAAAGGGTCAAATGGGGCCTGGAACCCTTAAGAAGAATCCACCCCACCGAGTACAACACTTGTCGCTACCTGCTCTCAACCCCACTGAGAATGTTTTGGGGGTCACTCCTTGGCTTTATCAGCCTAGGGGTCTCAGAGAATCACAATTAACAGGTGCTCTAGTGGTGCAATTGGTTAGCGCACAGCCCTTATAGAACAGTGTTGCGAGGAGCTATGCTGAGGTTGTGAGTTCAAGCTTCAGCTAGAGCACTGGTTTTCATTAGCCAAGTGGTGTCACCCCCCCCCACCCATTTGGCCTGTGGAATGTAGAATTCCAGCCCAGGGACACTGAGGAGAGGAGGAGTCAGAAATGCCCCCTTCATTTATTACCTCCTCTCCAGGGCTCAGATCAGAATCTACAATCCTTTCTGCCCGCCATCAGCCCCTGTGCCAGGATCCCTCAAGCAGAGCCTGGAGTCCTGCCCCTGGCGTCTGTACTATTGACAAAGACTAAGTGACAGGGACAAAACACTGAAATCCCACCTGGTGCGAGGAGCCAGGTTTGTTCTTCAGATTCTGTCGTTGGTACATTTCCAAGCCTGGGAATGTCCCACAACAGCATTTAATGGGAAGCTGGCTGCAGAACAGTTACACTGCACAGAGCTCCTGTGGAGGAGGGGTGGGAATTAGTAACATTTTGAGGATCGTTTGGGAAATGAGCCTTTGCTGACAAGGTTTGTCTTTGTTCATATTTCACCTTCAGGTGTTATGTTGAGGGATCTTTAGTATATTTTTGTGAGGTTAATAACTATCTCCTCAACTTTATTTACTCAACTTAAAAATTGGTGTCACTTGATTTTTGCATCTCCCTGTGAAAATGCAACTGACACGTGTGGCTTTCTACAGGGGGTCATGATGTTAAAGTTGAGGAATTCAGTCTCTGTACTTCTGGGGGGAGTGTTGCTTTTTTACAGCTGCCTCATGGCCAGGCACACTGGGCTGTTAGCTGCACCCACGGTCCTTGCCAGGGGCCCCTGCTGAATCCTGGGCGGCTGCCCTGCCGTGCTCGGGTGACTGCAGGTGGAGAAGCTGCTGTGGAGCAATGTAGAGCAGGTGCAGGAAGGAGACGGGGTCACTATTCACATTCTGAAGTGCACAATATTCCAAATTTGGGAATAGATTCATAGATTCATAGACTTAAGGTCAGAAAGGACCATTATGATCATCTAGTCTGACCTCCTGCACAATGCAGGCCACAGAATCTCACCCGCCCACTCCTGTAACAAACCCCTAACCTATGTCTGAGTTATTGAAGTCCTCAAATCGTGGCTTAAAGACCTCAAGGTGCAGGGAATCCACCAGCAAGTGACCCCGTGCCCCACGCTGCAGAGGAAGGCAAATGTCCGAGAACAATTCTAAGAGGAAGGTGAATGCAGAGCAATGACACTGGAGGTGCCCAGACCTCCAATGGGGGCAGCGTGGAAATTAATAATGGGAAGATCATTTACGAAATTAGTCGTCACTGACAAGATTTGTCTCTGTTCCTATTACACGCTGTGGTGTTAGTTAGAGGAATCAGTACAGATTTTTACTATATTGATTAAACACAATTTTATTTAACCAAGCCAAAAACTTAGTGTCACTTATTTTTTCTCTGTCCTAGCAAGAATGAATTGAATTTTGTGACTTTCTGGAAAGTGCAGCGAGATTAAATGTGGGGAATTCAGTCCCTGTGTTTGTGGGCTGATGTTTTCCTCTCACAGGTCAGTGCCTGCATTGAAATACCAAGAGGGATCTAAGGGCTGGTGTACGCTGAGCACTTAAGTGACAGAGCGACGTCTCTCAGAGTGTGAAAAACCCACACCCCCAAACCCATAGAGTTAAGGTGACCTAAGCCCTGGTTAAAGAGTGCTAAAGAAAAGGAAGAATTGTTCTGTCCGTGTAGTATTACAGGGAAGGGAAAACCCTTCCTCTCACTGTTTACTCCAAAGTGCTATAGCAGGACCACAGCAGCATTTTAAGTGTAGACAGAGTGAAACCATAGGCGGCAGGTTTGTATAATTTTTGGTGGGGCCCAAAATGGTGGTGCCCCCCCGCTCCCGCCCTGTAAGCCGATATAAAATGAAGCTACAACGCGTCAGTGCCACAGGATTACAAGGGTCAATTAAAAGTGGAAAGTCAGAAGCAGCACTTGCCTACTTCAATATACAGTATTATATTTTGTTGCATCTGTTGTGATGAAGTGGGAATGTTCTTAATATTTTCTCTGAATACTGTGTGGGTGCCTCAGTTTCCCCTGCAAGATGCCAACTGAAGGTGTTGGGGACAAAGAGATCAGGTGGCCTCCTTGTCCAGAAGAGACACAGAGGCCAGAGGAGGGAGTGTCAGTTTGGAGCTGGCTGGGGAAATTGGGAGAGACCCAGAACTTGGTTCTGGGCTCCCCACCCCCCAAGATGGACCTGACAGAGGGGTTCTGTTTTCTGTACCAACAAGCTCTGTTTAAACTGTGTTCCCGTCATCTAATAAACCTTCTGTTTTACTGTCTGGCTGAGAGTCACATCTGACTGCAGAGTTGGGGTGCAGCGACCTCTGGTTGCCCCAGGACCAGCCTGGGCAGACTCACTTTGGAAAGTGCATGACGTGGAAGGGCATGCTGAATGCTCCGAGGTCAGACCCAGGAAGGTGTAAGCTTCTTGCCCTGGAGACAGTATGCTCCGAGAGAGGAGGCTCCCCCAGAGTCCTGACTGGCTTTGTATGGAGATGTTCCAAAGCATCACAGCATCCCCTTCCACACCGTGCACTTCCCAGAAGTCCGCACAGGCACTGACACTCCCTCCTCCGGCCTTTGTCTCTTTTCCAGGCATTAGGAGGCCACCTGATCTCTCTGTTCTCCAACACCTTCAGTTGGCACCTTGCAGGGGAAACTGATTTGGGAGAAATGAAGTAAAAGCTGCCCAAACCGAGCTTGAGCACTCCTGAATTTTGAGGTGTTCAAATCTGGAAGGCAGGTGCTGGGGGTGGGAGAGGGCTGTGGGCTCCATGGGGGAGCATGGCAGCAACTGTCTGGAGCTGCATGGAGCCAGATACGCTGCTCTGAGTGGCACAGTAAGCAGTTTGGGGGTTGGAGAAGAGGTAGGGAGTTCCGGGGGGCAGTCAAGGGACAAGGAGCAGGGGAGTTGGATGGGGCAGAGGTTCGAAGGGGCAGTCAGGGGACAGGCAGCAATTGGATAGGCATGGGAGTCTAAGAGGTTTATCAGGGGACAGGTAGGGGGTGCGGTCCTGGGGGGGAAGTTGGGTGGGGTCTCAGGAGGGGGCAGTTGGGGACAAGGAGAAGGGAGGCTTAGATAGGGGCTGAGGTCCCAAGGGGCAGTTAGGGGCAGGGGTCTCGGGAGGGGGTAATTGGGGAACAAGGACCAGTGGGGCTTAGATAGGGGGTGGAGGTTCTGGGGGGCAGTTGGGGCAGGGGTCTGGGGAGGGGGCAATCAGCGGACAGAGGCTGGGATTCAAAGGGCTCTGGGCTGCTGGCAGCCGCGGAGATCCCAGAGCCCTTTAAATCCCAGCCCCGGCTGGGAGTCAGAGGACTCTGGGCTGCCTGCAACCGCAGGGAGCCCAGAGCCTTTTAAATCCCAGCCGGGGCCGGGAATCAGAGGGCTCTGGGCTGCCCGCTGCGGCGGGGAGCCCAGAACCCTTTAAATCTCAGCCGCGGCAGGGATTTAAAGGGCTCTGGGCTGCCTGCAACCGGGGGGAGCTGAGACCCTTTTAAATCCCAGCCGCGGCCGGGAATCAGAGGGCTCTGCGCTGCCCGCTGCGGCGGGGAGCCCAGAGCCCTTTAAATCTCAGCCGCGGCTGGGATTTAAAGGGCTCTGGGCTGCCTGCACCCGCGGGGAGCACAGAGCTTTTAAAATCCCAGCCGCGGCCGGGAATCAGAGGGCTCTGGGCTCCCCGCCGCAGCAGGCAGCCCAGAGCCCTCTGATTCCCGGCCGCGGCTGGAATTTAAAGGGCTCTGGGCTGCCTGCAACCGCGGGGAGCCCAGAGCCTTTTAAATCCGAGCCGCGGCCGGGAATCAGAGGGCTCTGGGCTCCCCGCCGCGGCGGGCAGCCCAGAGCCTTTTAAATCCCAGCCGCGGCCGGGAATCAGAGGGCTCTGGGCTTCCCGCTGCAGCAGGCAGCCCACAGCCCTCTCATTCCCGGCCGCGCCTGGGATTTAAAGGGCTCTGGGCTGCCTGCAACCGCGGGGAGCGCAGAGCCTTTTAAATCCCAGCCGCAGCTGGGATTTAAAGGGCTCTGGGCTGCCTGCAAACGCGGGGAGCCCAGAGCCTTTTAAATCCCAGCCGCAGCCGGGAATCAGAGGGCTCTGGGCTGTCTGCTGCGGCGGGCAGCCCAGAGCCTTTTAAATCCCAGCCGCGGCCGGGAATCAGAGGGCTCTGGGCTGCCTGCAACCGCGGGGAGCCCAGAGCCCTTTAAATCTCAGCCGCGGCAGGGATTTAAAGGGCTCTGGGCTGCCTGCAACCGGGGGGAGCTGAGACCCTTTTAAATCCCAGCCGCGGCCGGGAATCAGAGGGCTCTGCGCTGCCCGCTGCGGCGGGGAGCCCAGAACCCTTTAAATCTCAGCCGCGGCGGGGCATTAAAGGGCTCTGGGCTGCCTGCACCCGCGGGGCGCACAGAGCATTTAAAATCCCAGCCGCGGCCGGGAATCAGAGGGCTCTGGGCTCCCCGCCGCAGCAGGCAGCCCAGAGCCCTCTGATTCCCGGCCGCGGCTGGAATTTAAAGGGCTCTGGGCTGCCTGCAAACGCGGGCAGCCCAGAGCCTTTTAAATCCCAGCCGCGGCCGGGAATCAGAGGGCTCTGGGCTTCCCGCTGCGGCGGGCAGCCCAGAGCCTTTTAAATCCCAGCCGCGGCCGGGAATCAGAGGGCTCTGGGCTTCCCGCTGCAGCAGGCAGCCCAGAGCCCTCTGATTCCCGGCCGCGGCTGGGATTTAAAGGGCTCTGGGCTGCCTGCAACCGCGGGGAGCGCAGAGCCTTTTAAATCCCAGCCGCGGCTGGGATTTAAAGGGCTCTGGGCTGCCTGCAAACGCGGGGAGCCCAGAGCCTTTTAAATCCCAGCCGCAGCCGGGAATCAGAGGGCTCTGGGCTGTCTGCTGCGGCGGGCAGCCCAGAGCCTTTTAAATCCCAGCCGCGGCCGGGAATCAGAGGGCTCTGGGCTGCCTGCAACCGCGGGGAGCCCAGAGCCCTTTAAATCTCAGCCGCGGCTGGGATTTAAAGGGCTCTGGGCTGCCTGCACCCGCGGGGAGCACAGAGCTTTTAAAATCCCAGCCGCGGCCGGGAATCAGAGGGCTCTGGGCTGCCAGCCGCAGCAGGCAGCCCAGAGCCCTCTGATTCCCGGCCGCGGCTGGTATTTATAGGGCTCTGGGCTGCCTGCAACCGCGGGGAGCCCAGAGCCTTTTAAATCCGAGCCGCGGCCGGGAATCAGAGGGCTCTGGGCTCCCCACCGGGGCGGGCACCCCAGAGCCTTTTAAATCCCAGCCGCGGCCGGGAATCAGAGGGCTCTGGGCTTCCCGCTGCAGCAGGCAGCCCAGAGCCCTCTGATTCCCGGCCGCTGCTGGGATTTAAAGGGATCAGGGCTGCCTGCAACCGCGGGGAGCGCAGAGCCTTTTAAATCCCAGCCGCGGCCGGGAATCAGAGGGCTCTGGGCTGCCTGCAACCGCGGGGAGCCCAGAGCCTTTTAAATCCCAGCCGCGGCTGGGATTTAAAGGGCTCTGGGCGGCCTGCCAACGCGGGGAGCACAGAGCTTTTAAAATCCCAGCCGCGGCCGGGAATCAGAGGGCTCTGGGCTCCCCGCCGCAGCAGGCAGCCCAGAGCCCTCTGATTCCCGGCCGCGGCTGGGATTTAAAGGGCTCTGGGCTGCCTGCAAACGGGGGGAGCCCAGAGCCTTTTAAATCCCAGCCGCAGCCGGGAATCAGAGGGCTCTGGGCTTCCTGCTGCGGCGGGCTGCCCAGAGCCATTTAAATCCCAGCCGCGGCCGGGAATCAGAGGGCTCTGGGCTGCCTGCAACCGCGGGGAGCCCAGAGCCCTTTAAATCTCAGCCGCGGCAGGGATTTACAGGGCTCTGGGCTGCCTGCCACCGGGGGGAGCTGAGACCCTTTTAAATCCCAGCCGCGGCCGGGAATCAGAGGGCTCTGGGCTTCCCGCTGCAGCAGGCAGCCCAGAGCCCTCTGATTCCCGGCCGCGGCTGGGATTTAAAGGGCTCTGGGCTGCCTGCAACCGCGGGGAGCGCAGAGCCCTTTAAATCTCAGCCGCGGCTGGGATTTAAAGGGCTCTGGGCTGCCTGCAAACGCGGGGAGCCCAGAGCCTTTTAAATCCCAGCCGCAGCCGGGAATCAGAGGGCTCTGGGCTGTCTGCTGCGGCGGGCAGCCCAGAGCCTTTTAAATCCCAGCCGCGGCCGGGAATCAGAGGGCTCTGGGCTGCCTGCAACCGCGGGGAGCCCAGAGCCCTTTAAATCTCAGCCGCGGCTGGGATTTAAAGGGCTCTGGGCTGCCTGCACCCGCGGGGAGCACAGAGCTTTTAAAATCCCAGCCGCGGCCGGGAATCAGAGGGCTCTGGGCTCCCCACCGCGGCAGGCAGCCCAGAGCCCGCTGCTTCCCGGCCGCGGCTGGGATTTAAAGGGCTCTGGGCTGCCTGCAACCGCGGGGAGCCCAGAGCCTTTTAAATCCGAGCCGCGGCCGGGAATCAGAGGGCTCGGGGCGCCCCGCCGCGGCGGGCCGCCCAGCGCCTTTTAAATCCCCGCCGCGGCCGGGAATCAGTGGGCTCTGGGCTTCCCGCTGCAGCTGGCAGCCCAGAGCCCTCTGATTCCCGGCCGCGGCTGGGATTTAAAGGGCGCTGGGCTGCCGGCAACCGCGGGGAGCCCAGAGCCTTTTAAATCCCCGCCGCCGCCGGGAATCAGAGGGCTCTGGGCTGCCTGCAACCGCGGAGAGCCCAGAGCCCATTAAATCTCAGCCGCGGCTGGGATTTAAAGGGCTCTGGGCTGCCTGCAAACGCGGGGAGCACAGAGCTTTTAAAATCCCAGCCGCGGCCGGGAATCAGAGGGCTCTGGGCTCCCCGCCGCAGCAGGCAGCCCAGAGCCCTCTGATTCCCGGCCGCGGCTGGGATTTAAAGGGCTCTGGGCTGCCTGCAAACGCGGGGAGCCCAGAGCCTTTTAAATCCCAGCCGCAGCCGGGAATCAGAGGGCTCTGGGCTTCCCGCTGCGGCGGGCAGCCCAGAGCCCTTTAAATCCCAGCCGCGGCCGGGAATCAGAGGGCTCTGGGCTGCCTGCAACCGCGGGGAGCCCAGAGCCCTTTAAATCTCAGCCGCGGCTGGGATTTAAAGGGCTCTGGGCTGCCTGCAAACGCGGGGAGCACAGAGCTTTTAAAATCCCAGCCGCGGCCGGGAATCAGAGGGCTCTGGGCTCCCCGCCGCAGCAGGCAGCCCAGAGCCCTCAGATTCCCGGCCGCGGCTGGGATTTAAAGGGCTCTGGGCTGCCTGCAACCGCGGGGAGCCCAGAGCCTTTTAAATCCGAGCCGCGGCTGGGAATCAGAGGGCTCTGGGCTCCCCACACCGGCGGGCAGCCCAGACCCTATTAAATACAAGCCGCGGCCGGGAATCAGAGGGCTCTGGGCTTCCCGCTGCAGCAGGCAGCCCAGAGCCCTCTGATTCCTGGCCGCGGCTGGGATTTAAAGGGCTCTGGGCTGCCTGCAAACGCGGGGAGCCCAGAGCCTTTTAAATCCCAGCCGCAGCTGGGAATCAGAGGGCTCTGGGCTGTCTGCTGCGGCGGGGAGCCCAGAGCCTTTTAAATCCCAGCCGCCGCCGGGAATCAGAGGGCTCTGGGCTGCCTGCTGCGGCGGGCAGCCCAGAGCCTTTTAAATCCCAGCCGCGGCCGGGAATCAGAGGGCTCTGGGCTGCCTGCAACCGCGGGGAGCCCAGAGCCTTTTAAATCTCAGCCGCTGCTGGGATTTAAAGGGCTCTGGGCTGCCTGCAACCGCGGGGAGCCCAGAGCCTTTTAAATCCCAGCCGCAGCCGGGAATCAGAGGGCTCTGGGCTTCCCGCTGCAGCAGGCAGCCCAGAGCCCTCTGATTCCCGGCCGCGGCTGGGATTTAAAGGGCTCTGGGCAGCCCTGGCGGCGGCGGCAGCGGCGGGGGGGCGCTCCAAGCAGGGGAGAAAAAACATTGGTGGGGCAGAGCCCCTGCTTGGGATTTATTCATGGGGCTAAAGCCCCAGAGCCCCATATAAGTCGGCGCCTATGAGTGAAACTAGATCTGGCTCCACTTTGTGCTGTGGATGCTCAGGTACTGAGAATACAATAATAACAACAACAACAGCACAGTGCTTGCGTAGTTGGCAGGATTTGAACCTGCACAGGGAGACTGCAATGGATTTCTAGTTGATCACCTTAACCACTCAGCCACAACTACTTGACAGACATGCATTTCACTACATGATAATTCTGTTCTCACTTAATTGTCACTTCAAATTGTTTGCTCAGACCAGCTTCCCCAGCACACTCATGGCTGCATTAGTATAAGTGTGTCCTTGGCTGAACAGCGAGAATTCCTGCCCATTTCCCTTCCGGTTGGAACATGATTAGAGTGTGTTTGATTGTTGTTCATTCCCCACTCTGACAATTCAGACAGTCCCTTTCCTAGTCAAATCTCCATCACATCCTTCCAATAGCAGGGGGCAGGATTTCTCTGAGGCACTGAGGGCTGGTGCGTGAATTGAGCCTTGCATTCCACGCTTGATGTTTCCTGGACTAACAACAGCAGCAGAAAGAAAGAGCCGAGCCAATATCTCCCTGGCAGGGATGCAGGTGCCACGACCCCTCTGTCTGACCATCGCCATTGCAGGAGAGAAGGGTTCACTGGAATCGAATGCCCTGGCTCAGACAAGAGACACAGGAAGATTTTGCTGTTCATGGATCTGTGCAAAGGAAATTGTGTCTCTGTGTGAAATTGAGGTCGGAAATGAAACGGCCACATTGTGGCCCAGTGCTCTAGGGAATGTGGGTGAAGGACTCAGGCTGAGAAATGATTTAACAGGGGTTTGTATTTATTGCCCTGATTAAAATCTATGGCTAAAAGGCAGCCACTGTTGTTAGTACTTGTACCTGTGTAGGGACACCCCAGTGGGTGTCAAGTCCATTGCCTTCACCAGGGGCAGTCGATTATTTTATCAAGATACAAATTTCTTGGTCAAGGTATAGTCAAGGTCTAGACTCCAGAGAAAACAATACACTGCTGATAAGAAGAAGTACATCAAAAGATTTTGCAGCCACCGTGGGCATAACTATGATGAGTCGTGTTTCACTCTTTATACCTGGTGCCACCTCCTTTCTCTTTGGCCTTGTAGTTGACCAAGGGCAAAACTGAACATCTCCTCAGATACCAGGGAGTGTTTATGTCCATTCCTGCAAGCTACACAGGGGTTTGATGATGCTGCTTTCAATCCTCTGGCTCTGGCGGGATAAGGAACAATTTAGGCTGTCACTGAACTGAAGGAGGAAGATCAGTTTTTGACAGGGAGAGGGACGCCTCCTCTTAAAGGTGTTTGTCTGGCTGGCAGTCCTGGTCCCCAGGTCTCGCTCGTGGGGCTCCAGCAGTTTTGGGACCAGGTCACTCCCTTGGCCCCACCTACCACCCCCAGGCGCTCCCCCCAGGGGCCCCGTCAGTGCAGCACATGTTTGGGCCTTTGTGCTTTCTACCACACTTTTCCTCTTGCCCACATGGCGCTTGAAGAAAGGAGTGTCAGGGCCAGGTTTCATAGTCAGGGAAAGGCAGGAGGGAGGAATAGTCCCAGGCTGGAGCCCAACACACCTCTCCTCCTCCGGGCACCTAGGACAGAGGTGGCTGGTGCTGACAGCTCCAAGGGAAGGCTTAAAAGCCCCAGAGCAACCAAGGGCAGGGCAAGAGGAGGGGAGAACCATGCCTATGCGTGGCCAGCAGACAGCCACAGAGACGCCCAGTCAGGCTGCTCCCTGGCATGCCGAACCCCCACTGAAAACCACCCACAGCCAGCTGCTGATGCTTTGTGGCCAACATCAGAAGACGGTAGGAAAGCAGGGCCAGCCCCCCTGGTGTGGCCTCTTACCATTCCCACTCACGGTGCTCACTTTGGCAGTGGGGCAGGAGATTTTACCCCAAGAGGCTTTTCCCCAGCTGGCAAGAAGCAGAGAAACACCCAGGCTCCCAAGGTGCTATGTAGCAACCCCCTCAAGCACAGGGACAGGCGCACACTTGGAAGAGGGAAACTGCTCCACACTCTAGCCCGGGCAGCCGCCTAGTTTCTTTGGCAAGTCAGGAAGGGCAAAGGTGAGACTGGAAGCACCTGGGGCTCATGCCCCAGACTTTGTGACACCCACCCCCCAACTCCTTCCCGGGGCTCTAGCTGAAGCCAGAGCATTGGCCTGAGCACCCAAGAAGAGGTTCCAGCCCTGAAGGGAGCAGGACTTTCAGCACAAAGGTAAAATCGCACAACCATGAAGGGACTCGAACCCTCAATCACCTGATCTGAAGTCAGACGCCTTATCCATTAGGCCACATGAACAAAACCTTTCCAAGCACTTATTTGGAAAAGGCAGACACTGTGTTTCTCAGGTCCTCTACTGAATGGGGCCAAGACTCTCTGGGCACAAGAAGTCGAGTTCCCAGCAAGATGTGAGACAATTCTCTGGAGCCAGGTGCAGGACTTTGGCAGGGAGGCTCAGGCATGAGGGATTGGGGTGCAGCAGACAGACCAGCTTAGATTTGGTCTCACTGAGGAGAAGGAGGAATCCTGCTGACAGGCAGTGGCTGTAGAGAAAAAGAGGGATCTCCAGGCTGCTCAGGTCTCCTTCTTCCAGCTCCTCATCTGGCTGGGCTGCTCCACTGGCCTGGACAAGTCCTCTGCATGCTCAGCAAATAGCCCAAGAGCCATTGCTGCCCAAACCTGTGCTGGGGGGTGAGCGTCTGTCTTCCCTGTCCCATCTGCGCTAGAGCAGACCACTAGATTGAGAGAGACAGTTAAAAACAATTAAGGCTAAGATTATATAAAGGGGGTCCCAGAATCTGTGACTTTCAGAGATCTCAGTGACATTTTCCGCCTCAGCCCTGGGGCAGCAAGACTGGAGCTATCGGCCGGTGGGGGCCCCACAGCTATCAGCCACCAGTGCCGGAAGGGGCTCCCACAGGCCCATGCCACCACAGACGGACCCCACAGCTCCCAGCTACTGTGAGCAGCGGGAGGTCCCCAGAGCTCCCAGCTGTTGTGGGTGGATCCCAGAGCTCCCAGCCACCACATGTGACAGGGGGACCCTGGAGCTCCCAGTGGGGTGACCAGGTTATAAAGTCCGGTCAGCGGTGCTGCGGGGCTCAGGCAGGCTGGTCCCTACGTGTCCTAGGGCACCGCACTGCGCCCTGGAAGTGGCCAGTAGGTCCCCCCTGCTGCGCCACTGACCAGGAGCTGCCCGAGGTAAGTCTGCACCCCAACCCCCTGCCCCAGCCCAGAGCTTCCTCCCACACCTGGAACCCATCATCCCTGCCCCCACCTCAGAGCCATCACCCGGTCCTGGACCCCGATCCCCTGCCTCAACCCACAGCCCCTTCCTGCACTCTGAATCCCTCGGACCCACCCTGCAGCCTGGAGCCCCCTCCTCCACCCCAAACCCCTCATCTTCCCACAGATCCCCTCCTCCTCCCTGCCCAGCACCTCCTACACCCCACTGAACAGCTGTTCACTGGCAGGTGGGAGGTGCTGAAGGGGAAGAGGAGGAGCTTGTCGGCAAGGCCTGTAATTGGGGGGGGGGGAGAGCTGGCTGCCAGTGGGCGCTGAGCACCTATTTTTCCTCTGTTGGTTCTGCAGCCCCATAGCTCCCATGGAGTCGCTGACTCAGCTCCTTTCACACTCTAGAGAGAGGAGCAGAGCCAGGGCTATGGCTGATCTATGGGGCACTAGGTGAGTGGCAGAGGCTTCAGGCGCTGAGAGTTTGCTAGACCCCTCAGGGACACAGTGTGAGGTGGTGTCCCAGGGATCTCTATGAAAGGAGCAGAACACAAAAAAAACACAAAACTCCCCCAATGCCAGAGAAACTGGTAAAGAATCCCAATGCCCAGGCTTGAAGTCATCTGAACTACAGAATTCCCACCGCAAACCTGGCTCCCAAAGCACAGGGGGAATTTTGGGTTTGTTCTCTTTGCTAAGTCATGTGCAGTAGCTCATGTTCCAATACGTCTGTTAGTCTATAAGGTGCCACAGGACTCTTTGCTGCTTTTATAGATCCAGACTAACACGGCCCCTCTGATACTCCTAGTGACACTCTCCAATGGATCCCCGTCCTCCACCCACTGTGAGGTAGGTAGGAGCAGATCATTATTATCCCTACTGGAAAGAGGGAGAAGCTAAGGCTGAGAAAGGAGAATTGACTTGTCTTAGGTCACACAGCCAGCCAGTGGCAGAGTTGGGAACAGGACCCAAGAGCCCTGATTTTCAAACTGACCATCAGATCTTGAATTTCACACATTGAATGACCTGAATAAAGTGCTCTCGGATGAGCTCCAGACCAACAATAGTGCACAGTAATTAGTCAGCAAGTATTTGAAGAGAACTGCAATGTTAGAGAGAATCATGAACTGCTCAGAAACCATTAATGCAGCGAAGCAGCAAAAGTTGTCAAACATATAACAGGTTATGACTTATTTCCTTGGTCTTAAAAGAGACCAACAAGGACCTGAGTCTCCTCCATGTCAATAACCCCCTGCTCAGTCAATCAGGGTAGAGACTGAGGACGGGAGGCTGAGAGTTCTCACCAGAGAGCCCAAAGGATGGCCCAGGCCACCAGTGGGGATCACTGCCCCAGCACTATTTCAGCCCCACATTTTTGGGTGGGCCTCCCACAATGGGAGCTGTCGAGCACTCCCCCGCAACACACACACACACACACACACACACGCACGCACACACACACTGCTCCTGGTGTTGGGAGGGGATCAGGTGAAAGGACAAAAGAACCAAGAGACAAAGAGAAAGGAGGAAGGGATGGATGGAGGAAAAGGTGAAACAAAAAGGACAAACTCTAATGACCACAGTGATTCTAAGGGACAAAATCCCAGGTGCGGAATAAAATTCTGCCTCCTTAAGTTTGTGTTTTCCATGCCTAAAATTCAACTGTCACTAGATGGATCAGACTGAACAGGTTTCAAACCTCGAGGAGGCTCTTACCTTCTAAACTGGGATGGCTGTTTTCTAGTAAAATCAGGAAAAGGAAAGGAGAAAACTCTAAAGAGGCTCCTCCTGGCACTCACGTACCTGAACCCGAATACTCTCTCTTTCCTCAAAGAGAGACCTGGAGAAGGAGACTTGCTGAAGCAAAGCCACAGGGGTCTCTAAGGTTTCCCTGCCCCCTCACCCCTGTCCTGCCTGCCTGATGTCAGCATCTCTCTGTGAAGTCACCACCTTTGACCAATAGTCTGAGGTCCTGCAAAAAGCCTTTGTGATGTCACTGCCACACCCCTCCCTTGCTGTGCTAATGTCCTGCCCCTGGCCAGGCACTTTGGAGGTTTGAGCTACTCCCTGTGGATCACCCCACTCAAGGAGCGTTCGTTCTAGGAAGCAAGCCGGCTAGACAGGAAAACATCAGACGCTGCTCCCAATGCTACACTCAGTTTTTTAGAAATTAGTCAACTTTGTGGCCAGAAGAGACCATTAGAGCATCTAATCTGACCCCCTGCATATCACAGGCCTCCTGTGTGACACAATAGCTACTTTTGGGGCAAATACATTCTAGAAAGGCATCTAGTCTTCATTAAATGACATCAGGAGATGGAGAATCCACCACTTTCCTTGATAGCTTGTTCCTGTAGTGAATCATCCTCGCTGTTGAATATTTGTGTCTTATTTGTAATATGAATTTGTTTCTTTTCACCTTCCAGCCATTGGGTCTTGTTATGCCTTTCTCTGCTATATTAAAGAGCCCTTTCATACCCAATCTTTTCTCTCCATTAAGGCCCATCAACACTTCAATGAAGTCACCTTTCAATCTTCTTTTGATAAGCAAAACAGGTTGAGCTCGTTCAATAGCTCACTAGAAGGCATTTTTCTCCAGCCCTCAGAACATTTGTTGGCTCTTTCGTCATCAGACTTCTCAACTGCAGCTGGATGTGGTTCTTGTTCTTCTGCACAGCACAGCTCCTGGAGAAGAGGGATCTGCAAATGTACATTCCTATGATACCTTTGTTTAATTGATGAAAACATAAACTAGACACTTAGAGGATTGGAACTGATTTCAGCTGATGGACAGGTTTGCTAGGTTTTTATGCATTTGAACAGCAAAATGTTGAGTGTTTACATTCATATAAAGCACCCCCGTATAGTGGAGCTCCTGAACAGAATGGAGAATGGAAATGAAAATGTTTTCCTTTGACCAACTACCACTGTGAGCAGCAAGAAGCACTCTATCACTGAGCTATACCCCACTGCTTCTCCCACTGACATAGCTGCCACCACTTGGGAAGTGGATTAACTACACCCACAGGAAAACTCTCTCCCATCAGCATAGAGCAGGGGTTCTCAAAGTGTGAGTGAGGATCCCAAAGTGGGTCATAACCCTGTTTTAATGGGGTCACCAGGGCTGGCATTAGACTTGTTTGGGACTGGGGCTGAAGCCAAAAGTCTGAGCCCCAGCATCAAATCACTCAAGCTCTGATTTTGCCTTCTCTAACTGGGGCAGGGCTCAGGCTTTGTCTCCCCTGCCTCTGCACAGTGGCTTGGTCCTTCTTTTCAGGGCCATGTAGTAAGGTGTTTGTTTTTTTTTGGCAGAAGGGGGTTGTAGTGAAAGGAAGTTTGAGAAACCCTGGCATAGAGCCTCTGAATATGTCTAGACTTGGCTCCCTGGGGCACTGTGGCAGATCAGACACTGAAAGTGCAGCCATGGAGACACCACACACCAGCCTTGCATAGCTGGCAAGAATCAAACCTCCACAGAAAGACGCCTGTTGTTTACTAACCCACCTCCCTAAGTCCTCAGCCACCACCACTTAACAAAGGAGCTTTTCTACACTATGGTTCTGGTCTCACTGAAGGGTCATTTCCAATTGTTTGCTCAGACCAGCATTAGGGAAAATGGTGCCCTGGGCAAAGCTTGTACTTTGGCACTTCCCCATTGCCCCTGGACGATCCCCACTCCCCCTTTACCGCTAGCTCCTGCACTCCCATCCCTTGCGCCTCCTTCACCCCTAACTCCTGCCCCCTCCTGTGCCCCCTTTGCCCTTAACTCCCTGTGCCACCAGCCATTGCCCCTCTCCTGCAGCCCCTTCACATGGCTCCAGTGCTGGAGCCCCCACACTTGTTCTCCCTTTCCCTGGGCTTTGGCATCACTAGCCGCTGATTAGCTAGTAGGGTTCAGTGGTCCCCAAAATGTGGGGAATGACTCCTAGGGGGACACAGAGGCACATTCATGGGGGCACCTCAGGGCCTGAGCCAGCCCCCATGGAGGGAGCAGCACTCAGCCCCACTCTGCCCCAGCTCTTCCCCAACCCCACACTCAGTCTGGACCCCTGGCCCCCAGCCCAGCCTCGACCCCCTTACCCCTGTCTGCACCCTTATTCCCAGCAAGCAACAGCCCCACTCCCAGCCCCGGTTCTCGACCGTGGTTTTCAAGGGGCCACAGCCATGGCTAAGAGGGCACAGTGTGAAATGCTTGGGGACCACTGTTTTAGGGTGACGTCCTCAATTGCTTCTATGCAATCCAATAAAAGCAATTCCTCACCCACCCACCCCTCCATCAGGACAACTAGGTCTGTTCTGCTGCCCTTCACTCATGCAGGAAGGATAATAACATTTCATTCCATTCAATCCTAAAGTGATTTGTAACCCACCACCAGCCAAAACTGGTCATTTTGGGGAAGCGGCCCCTTCATGCTGCATACCTAGGAAGAGCAGGGGTGTCTATGCAAACACGGTCTGTTCCTGAAGCCTTTCCCCCAGCTCCTCACTAGATGTGAGGGGGGAGCTCATTCAGCCCCTGATTCCGCTTAGTATTTAGAAACTCCTTATTGTCCCTAGCTCTGCTGGCCTTAGATTTCTCCTCCTGTCTCCTGCTTGTCAGCTCAGATGAAGTGGCTGAGTGGTGAAGGTGATAGACTGCTAATCCATTGTGCTCTGCATGCATGGGTTCAAATCCCGTCCTCCTTGAACGCATTTAGTCTTCACCCCTCCTTTGTAAACAACTGTCTCCCACCTTGGGTACAATGACAAAAGAAATAATGTTGCTTCTTGCAAACAAAAACCTTCTCAGAAACTCCAACCTCCCTTGCTTTAAATAAAATGTCTAAATCCCTGGTTTCTAAAAAAATTCTCTAGTCCTGTATTTCTTAGTTTTTATCTCAAAAGGTAACAACCTCATAATCTCCCCCAAACACCCTGGGGTGTCCCCAAACAATTAAAATACTCCCATCCTGAGCAAGGCCACAACAGTGAACCAGAGCTAGTGTCTAGGCCAAGCTGCTCTGAAGGAGGCAACTCCAACATTTTCTCCCTGCTTCCCTTGGAAAAGTCTGACTGAGAAAACAAAATTCCCCAAACTGAAAATTTTCTGCTGAAAAACCAATACTAGTCTGTTTGGGGACTTTGGTTTGAAAGTATTATTGTTATTATTCTCTTCTGATTTCTGAATCAGTTCAGTTCAGTCTTTGTCCTCCAGGTGTGTTTCCAGCTGCTGAATTGTGGGGGAGAGAGGCCAAGTCATGATGTCTCTTCCCCTCTTTCATAGTTTCTTCCAACTTGCTAGGAAGCTCCTTTGCGAGTCAAGCAGTGTCCATTGTCGCTGTGCTATCTCGGAGAAGCCTGCATTGTACACGGTTCCTGGGATAGTCCTTGGGAGTGTGGATCCCTTCAATGGGCCAGCAGTGAGTCTGGTGCCTCCATTGTTGCACCTGAAAGGCTGGTGGGGGGCATTTCCCAACCTCATAACATAGCTCAGTAACGCACACAGAGCAAAACTTCATCACTTCCCAACCAATGCAAGCACACACAATCCAACACGATATTAATGTTCAACAGATCAAGACTTTTGAAATGATACCACACAAGGCAGACTTTGTACAAACCATGTCATCATTATATGAGAGTGGTGATTATGGGGCTTCCAGGTGCTGCTTTGAGCACAGCCTGCTACACCTGGGCTTCCATTGCAATGGAGATGTACCCTTAGAGTCCATCTCTCCTGGGATAAAGATGGGAGCATGGCTGGCCTGGGTCATCTGACTTGGGCTCCTGTTGCTAAAGCTGAAGGGATAAAAACTGTGGTGCAGATATTTGTGTTCACGCTGAAGCCTGGGTTCAGAAACCCTCACCCCTCATGGGGCCTCAGAGGTTGGGCTCAAGCCCATATGTCTGCACTGTAATTTTATAGAGGTTGGGAGGGAGTTTAGCAAGTGGAAATGGTAAAACCACATTGAGGGGACTGGAACACTGACCTGTCAGCTCTTAACACCCAAACTTTCAGTAACTCTATTATCAGTGCCTGTAAGTGTAATTTAAACCGTAGGTCCATCTAGCTCTGAATCTTGTCTTCTGACAGTAGCCAATACCAGGTGCCCCAAAAGCCACTCCGTAAGGCACCACTGGGAGCTGAACCCAGAATCTCCTGTTTACAAAACAGGGGCTTTAACCAGCTAAACCATAGTACCTGTTGTTACTTAAAGCAGCATGTTTGCCCACACCTGACTCTCTGCCAATCCCCACTGGGCCCTGACAAGCTTTGCTTGTGTTTGGATTCTGTAAAGCAGAGGAGCAGGTGACGTTTTGCTCCCAAGGTGTGTGTGCAATTCTTTGGACAGGTCTACATAACAAAATTAGGTTGGTGTAATTACATTTCTTAGGCTGGCAATGCAGTTTTATCAACCTAATCCCAATGTAGATAGCACTTCAGCTGTCAGAACTTTCTGGAGCTATGAAAGGGGACGGGCTCAGGCTATGTAGCAGAAATGCAGGGCAGGTGAGTTCATGGCAGGCATGGTGGGATACTGGTGGAGGCCAGTTATGGTGATATAATGAACAGCAGCATTTAAACTGTCAATTTGTCACTTTAAGTTTGCTGCACAAAGCTCTAAGCCTCTCGTCTAGGTGGATTTATTTTGTCACCAAAACAGGGCAGTTTTGTTGCCAGACGTGGTATTGCAGTGTGTGCACCAGCCACAAGCTGCTGACCGAGGGAGTGTTGTGTGTTTTTCACACACCTGAGCAATATAATGATGCTGAAATAACTTTGTAGTGCAGACCTGGCCAAAGATTCACACACACACACACACACACACACACACACACACACACACAGCTTGCAAGGAAAACCTCACCTGCTCCTCTGCTTTGCAGAATCCAAACACAAGCAAAGCCTTTCAGGCCTCAGTGGGGATGGCAGGGAATCAGGTGTGGGCAGAGACTGTGTTTTAGCCACAGGCAGGCACCATGGCTTAGCTAGCTAAAACACCTGTCTTGTAAACAGGAAATCCTGGGTTCAACTCCCAGTGGTGCCTTGTTGAGTAATTCTTAGGGCACCTGGTATTGGCTACTCTCAGAGGACAAAACACAGAGGTAGGTAGACCTGTGGTCTAGCCCAGTGTGGCTTTTCTTAGGGTTTAAATTACACTCACAGGCACTGATAATAGAGTTACTGAAAGTTTGGGAGTTAAGAGCTGATAGGTCAGTGTTCCAAGCCCATCACAGATGACCCCTTCCCTCTGGGACAGGGGCAGGTCTCAGCTCTCACATGAAAGGGCTCATTGTGGCTGTCAGAACCTGTGGGCAGCTCATTTAGTTTGCACCGAGGGTTGAGTCCTGCCTTGTGCACCATGTGTGAGAATGAAAATCCTAAACCGCCCTTTGAAATAACAAATGCAGCAGGACGTGTTATTGTCCCTGCCCCAAAGCAGACAGACCAATGGAGAAATGCCATTGAGTCCAGGGTAATACTCCACTGCCATTTTACCTTGTTTGCTTCCTAAACTCCCTCCCAACCTTGAGGGCTCCCAGAACCCGATATTGAGCTTGAGCCGAGATGTCTACGGTGCAAATTTACCACCCCACGGCCCTAGCCTGGGAGCCTGCGCTGGCACGGGGCAGCCGTGGGTGTTTCATTGCAGTGTGGACATAGCCTAGCATTATGTCTACACTGCCATTAACACACCCAAGTCACTATTCTCAAACCCTGGGTCAGTTGATTCAGGCTTGTGGGGCTTGTGCTGCAGGGTTATAAAATTACAGCGTAGACACTTGGGCATCAGCCCAGCCTCCGAGACCCCACGAGGGGTGAGGGTCTCCGAGCCTGGGCTCCAGTCTGAGCCCCAGGAGCCCAAATCAGATCATCCAGGCCAGCCAGGCCACAGGGATTTTGTCACAGTATAGATGCCCTCTCAGGGTATGTCTACACTGCAATGTAAGCCCAGGGTTAGCAGAAGTCATGTCAGCAGCCCCAACACACAAACATAAACCACGAGGGAAAGTCCCACCCCCAAATCAGCTGGGCAGCATCCTTCTCCCTACTGTTCGTAAGTCTGGCAACCAAAAGTCCCTTAACATGAACCATCCTCGCTCTGCACCCCACTCACAGCTGTTGTTCTTAGTCAGTGCAAGCCCAGAGGTACCTCTGTACAGTTCACCTACCATCCTGGGTGGAAAAGGGGGAAAATAAGAAGGCACCATACTCACTATGTTGTCTAGGGACTCACTCATCCCACCATAGCCACCCTGTTTTAACATTGGTCTAACACCTAAATTTTAGTATTGACAGCCAGACCCTGGCCCACTTGGCTTTGGAACCACTGTCCCCTGCCTAGCACGTGCTATTGAATTGAGGGTGAGTCCTTCAATCGGGGTCTGCCAAGCACAGTTGTGCTGCCCTCGATTCACACAACAAGGATAACAACCCTTTATTTCTCCTGCCCCTATAACATGGAGACTGGGAATCCAACACCAGCCAAAAGTGATCATTTCAGCAAGCAACCCAACCTATTTCCAACATACTGTAAAATCCACATGCAGACTCGTACATGAAACCTTGCAAGAAAATCTTCCTGAGGGGGTCTGAAGCACCTGCTGCTGGAGGGAAGGAGGGAGCTGTGGGTTGGGATTGAGGGGCACTGGGAATAGGAGGGGGCTGTGGGTTGGGATTGAGGGGCACTGGGAATAGGAGGGGGCTGTGGGTTGGGACAGAGGAGAAGGGTGAAGAGGAGCAGGCTCTGGTTGGGAGTGAGGAGCAGTGAGCATAGGAGGGACTGAGGGTTGGGATTTAGGGGCACTGGGAAAAGAGGGGACATGGGTTTAGGCTGAAGAGCATCTTCATTTGGGGATCCAGCAGGACAGGTGAAGGCAGCAGGTGATTCTAATTCCTTAGGGATAGTGTGTGTGTGTGTGTGTGTGTGTGTGGTGCGTGCGTGCGTGCGTGCGTGCGTGCGTGCGTGCGTGCGTGCGTGCGCGCAGGGGAGGAACATGCTCTATGCCCAGAGGCCTTTATTCCTCCAGGCTGCAAGGACAGAGGGGCTGTCAGGAAGTTGCCCCTTCAAACCCACACACAAAAAGGCTCTTCTGAGGAAAGGGAAAATCCTGCAGAGAAAAAGTAACATCAAAGAGGACATGAGAAAGACAGTTTAAGATCTTCATGAGTAGTTTATCACCTGACCACGGATTTGAACTGTGGATCCTCAGATTAGAAGTCTGATGCTTTACCAACTAAGCTAGTCAGGCTCATGAAGCACAGGAGCAAGTGGGTGCAGAGGAGAAACTAGTCAAGAAAACAAGAGCAAGAAACAATAGGGGAAACCTGCTGCTCTCTCTGGCCCAGTCAACACTACGAGTTTATATCAAAACGTCTGTTAGTCTATAAGGTGCCACAAGACTCTTTGCTGCTTCTACCAACTGAGCTAGCCAGGCTCACATAGGAAAAGTGCAAGTTGGTGCAGAGGTGAAGCTAGTCAAGAAAATTCTTGGGTGAGTTCCCAAAGCCTGAAGGGTCAAAAATATTGTCACGGGTGGTTCAGGGTATATGTTCACCCCCCAAAAGCAAACGGAAAAAAATTGTTTCTCGCCTTTCTTCAATGTCACCGTATGTCTACTGGATGCTGCTGGCAGACGCGGTGCAGCAGCGCTACACAGCAGCATCTCCTTTCTTTCCCTTCCTGAGGGCAGATGATATCGGAGGACTGATATCTGTCATCGTCGTCCCGTGAGTGCTCCTGGTTGGCCTTAGTGAGGTCGGCCAGGGGTGCCTGGGCAAAAATGGGAATGACTCCCAGGTCTTTTCTTCAGTCCTGCCTGGAATATCATAGCAGGTGGAGGCAGCCCTCCCCTTCCTGCCTTTGAATTCTACTTGCAGAGGCAATAAAGTCAGTGTTGTTTCAAATTCATGTACTCTTTATTACTTCATCACATAAATGGGGGGATAACTGCCACAGTAGCCCAGGAGAGATGGGGGAGGAGGGAAGCAATGGGTGGGGTTGTTGCAGGGGCACCCCCTAGAATGACATGCAGCTCATTATTTCTGCCAGATGTCTGGGGCTCTGACCTGGAGCAGCCATTTGCTTCTCTAGTTCTTTAGTAGGCTTGCCTGATAGTTTAGCCAGGACTGCCTCTCCATTAGACAAAACTTAAAGAAGAGAATGATCTAGGAAGGCATTCCTATTTTTGTCCATATGCCCCCAGTCAACCTCACTGAAGCTAGCCAAGAGCACGCATGACAGCAGCAAACAGTACAGTATAACTTGCAACTATCATTGTTAATTAGCAAAGCAGCAGACAGTACAGTATGGCTAACAACCATCTTTGCTAACTTGCAAAAGGCAAGGGGATGGTGCTCTGTAGCACTGCAGTACCGCATCTGTCAGCACCATCCAGTAGACATACAGTGACGGTGAAAAAAAGTCTGAACGGGCTCCATGGTTGCCATGCTATGGCGTCTGCCCGGGTAATCCAGGGAAAAGGGCGCGAAATGATTATCTGCCGTTGATTTCATGGAGGGAGGATTGACTGACGACATTTACTCAGAATCACCCACGACACTGTTTTTGCCCCATCATGCACTGGTATCTCAACCCAGAATTCCAATGGGTGGGGGAGACTGCAGGAACTATGGGATAGCTATGGGATAGCTACCCACAGTGCAACGCTCTGGAAATCGATACTCGCCTCAGTACATGGGCGCACACCGCCAAATTAATGTGCTTAGTGTGGCCGCATTCACTTGACTTTATATAATCTGTTTCCAAAAACCAGTTTCTGTAAAATCGGAATAATCCCGTAGTGTAGACATACCCTGACACAGCTTTAGAACCCTCTACCCACTATACGGCCAAGAGACAGCAACTCTCAGATCCTGTGTGGATTGTCTGATGGGCTTGGGGCCAAGAGCAAACTGCGTACCCCCTGCCAGAGCAGGAGAAGTAAAAAATAGGGGCTTCCCAAAAAATGGGACGGGAAGAAGAGAGAAGCAAGTGGAAAAGGAAGAGAACGTGCAGACACAGAACCCTACCTAAATTCTGAAATAGATTACAAGAAAAAAAGAGAGAGAGAGCAGCATAAAGAAAACTTAAAAAACTTTCAGTAAGAACTGAATTAGAAACCTTTAAAACACCAGTTTTCACACTACCTTTACTTTTCTTCCCAATTCTACCAAAAGAAATTAAGACTTGCCACTAAACAACAGCTTTAAACAAGCTCAGATATTTATTTTTAAATTTGTTTTATAAGGACTAACCACTCAATCTGTGTTCTCTTCTTCTCAGCTTCCCAAAAGGAAAGCAAGAACAGTCATCAATAGCAGACAGCAAGTGCATTAAAACAACACTATCCACTAATCTCATGCTCAGAAAAGAACACTTTAACTCCTCATCGTGGTTAGCAAAGTCAGACACTTTCAACCACAATTCTCTAGTTACAAACTATAGAAATGATCCCTGAAAGTATAGTCTTATAAAGCTGTGCTCGGCTACACACCCAGGCTAATGTGCACAAGCTTTCTTCCCATGGTGAATGTTTTCATACAAGGGGTTTTACCCCCAGCGAATTAAAGAACAAAAATCTAAAACCAGGTTCCCATTTCATTAAGCACAATTGAGACAGCTTTAGAAGACTGGCCATTAGAAGATGTTTATGTCGCTATTTACAGAAACACACCTCCTGATTAGCATGTGGAGCTCCTAGCAACTAATCAAACCCTCTTGCTTTGCGATACCTCTCACAGGCTCCTCCTTACCACATGACAGCTTGTCAGGCACAGACAATCGGGACAGGTCAGCCCTTTCTAGCATGCTCCGCAGCTGTTTCTCTCCAGCTTGCTCTCAAATTCATCTGCACTAGAGGTTTTTGCAGGGTTCTATGTTACCGGTGGTACCTGCACTAAATCAGTGGGTCTCAACCTTTAGAGACACCTGTACCCCGTTCAGGAGTCTGATTTCTCTTGCATACCCCCAAGTTTTACCTCACTTAAAAACTACTTGCTTACAAAATCAGATGCAATATTTATAAAAATAAATCACTTGAATATAAGTATTGTACTTACATTTCAGTGTATAGTATAGAGAACAGTATAAACAAATCAATGTATGAATTTTAATTTGTTACAAATTTGCTAGTGCTTTCTATGTAGCCTGTTGTAAAACTAGGCAAATATCTAGATGAGTTGCTGTACCCCCTGGAAGACCATTGGATACCCCTGTTTGAGAACCACAGCACTAGATCACCCTTACTTTTAGAACTGGTGCCACTTGACCCAAGGCATTCTGAACCATTTCAGTGCTAGCAGACAGTGGCAACACAGCTGCACTAGGTCTGTTGTTCCTCCCTGCACAATTCCCACTTGGAAAGAAGATATCTTCTGGTCTGACCCTATTTACCATTGTGAGCTGCATAGGCAACTTTCTCTGTGTTATGTGAGCAGAATCCACACTATGGCCCTGAGGATGCCACATCGGCCGCAGCTGCTGATTGGGCCACAGGTTGAGAATCACTAGTCTATAATTTTGCAAAGTCCATTGCCACAGGCTTTCCCCCCCATGGCTGCTGTGAGACAAGAGCACATGAAATTCATAGCAATATAAATATGAGTGAAACCCCCCAAATATATTTACATAAAAACTAGACAGTCTCATTTTAAAACAAAGAAAAACACAGGCCACACAGGGAGTGGGACAAGAGTCTCCAATGATTTATACCCTCTCCTACCCGCCATTCAGCATAAGAATTAACCTAAATGGATCATGACTATTTAAATAGAGCATCTTTCTCCTACAAAGCAGAATAAGACAAAAGGTTGAGGCTGTTCCCCTTCACATTTGAGGGGGAGGGGGGAGGAGTAGAAGGATTTAGAGGCTCAATCCACTTCAGATTATGAAAGAAGCCAAGCAGACTAATGATTTACTCAAAACCCATCCCAGCAAAAAGAAAACCAAACTATCTGCACCTAAGCGTTATACAAGTTTCTAAATAAAGCTATTATATCTAACCTTCCTCATAACTAGATTTCTGGTTCACTACAAAAATGCCTTCTTTTATTCAGTATACAAAGCCTAACCACTCAGTCTGTGCTCTCCCCTCTCGCTTTTACAACTAGCAGTCTATACAGTAACTCCTCACTTAACGTTGTAGTTACGTTCCTGAAAAATGTGACTTTAAGTGAAACGATGTTAAGCGAATCCAATTTCCCCATAAGAATTAATGTAAATGAGGGGGTTAGGTTCCAGGGAAATTTTTTTCACCAGACAAAAGACTGTGTGTGTGTGTGTGTATATATATATATACACACACACACAGTATAAGTTTTAAACAAACAATTTAATACTGGTACACAGTGATGATGATTGTGAAGCTTGGTTGAGGTGGAGGAGTTAGAGGGTGGGATATTTCCCTTACTGCCAAATGATGAACTAGCAATTGGCTGAGCCCTCAAGGGTTAACTCTCCCACTCTGCAAGGCAGCAGGAATGGAGGGAGATATGCACATTTCCCTTAAGTACACTGCCTTGTTAATTAGATCAGCTTGCAGTGATCCCAGCTGCTGCAAGCTCTCTCCCTCCTGAGCCCTGCTCTATGGAAGATGGGGGTAGGGGGACACCCTGAGATTAGCAGGAGCAGGGGGTAGGGGGACACCCTGAGATTAGTCCCCCCTTCCTTCACTCCCCCCAGCACAGCAAGCAGGAGTCTCGGGGAGCAGCTCCAAGGCAGAGGGCAGGAGCAGCACATGGCAGGGGGACACAGCTGAACTGCAGGCAGCTGCTGCGCAAGGAAATTAGGGGAGTGGGGAGCTGATAGGGGGGTTGCCCGATCCATCCTGGTTCCAAGCCCCCACCAGCTAGCTGCAATGGGCTGCTCTTCCTGCAACCAGGAGACAAAGCAGGCGGCTGCCAAACAACATTAGAAGGGAGCATTACACAACTTTAAATAAGCATTTTCCCTAATTGATCAGCAACATAACAAAAGGTTAACCAGGATGACTTTAAGTGAGGAGTTACTGTAGGAGGGTTTAGGTCAGCTCAGGGGTGTGGATTTTTCATTTACCTCAGACAGAAAAAAAGAGTAACAGAAAAGAGAAGAAACAAGATGGGAAGGAAAACACCCAGTGGGGCATGGAAGATGTTGACATATGCAAATCCCTCATGTAAACCCCTCCACCCATTGCAGGGTTCCCCAGTCTTTCTCCATGGCAGGGGTTCTGTGTGTTTGATTCCACCCATAGCAAGGTCCCCCATTCTCCCCAATGGCAGGGGCTCTGTGTGAACCGCTTTTCTCCCCATTCCACCCTCTACCCACTATAGGGCCAGGCGATAGCAACTCTCAGATCCTGTGTGGATTGTCTGATGGGCTTGGGGCCAAGAGCAAACTGCATACCCCCTGCCAGAGCAGTAGGAGTAAAACTAGGGGCTTCCAGAAAAATGGAAAGGGAAGAAAAGTAAAGCAGAGAAGAAAGTAGAAAAAGAAGAAAAAGTGCAGACACAGGACCCCACCTAAATTCTGACATAGATTACAAGAGAAAAAGATATAGCAGCATAAAGGAATATTAAATTTTTTTTAGTAAGTACTGAATTAGAAACCTTTAAAACACCCTTTTCACACAAGATTTACTTCTCTTCCAAATCCTATCAAAACAAATTAAGTTTTGCAATTAAACAGACTATCAACAAAAACTATAAACAGATTCATGAAACAGAAAAACCCCAAAACACATTTTTAAAGTTGCTTTGTAAGGTCTAATCACTCAGTCCGTGTTCTCCCCCTCGCTACTCTCCAAAAGGAAAGCAGGAACGATCATCAACGGCAAACAACAGCTGCATTAAAGCAACACTGCCCGCTTGTTTCGCGCTCAGAAGAAACCCTGCAATTCCTGCTGTTGGTTAGCGAGATCAGACACTTGAAGCCACACTTCCCAAATTACAAGTATCAGAGGGGTAGCCATGTTAGTCTGGATCTGTAAAAGCAGCAAAGAGTCCTGTGGCACCTTACAGACTAAGAGACGTTTTGCAGCATGAGCTTTCGTGGGTGAAATGACTCCAGTGGAAGACTTCAAAGCAAGAACCCTTAACACACAATTCTGTTCAAAGACAGACAAGTCTTGCAGATGCCTTCCTCTCCCTGGTTTCCCCTCTAATACTCCTAATTCCCATAAACCCACCCACTGACCTGGACTACCAATCTCTCACTGTTAACTCTTACAGCAAAACAGGGCAAAGAAAGCCTATTCAAGCGCTATTCTGCAGCCCCGAGGCTCTTTTCTGCTACTTCCCGCAGAACTAGCTCAAACAGACAGTCAATTGCATCAAAGCAATTCCTCGCCATTTGGGGCATTGGTGCCCCTTAGTCCCTCTGAGGTGATCGGCTGGTTCCTTCTGGCCTGAAACGCTAGGAATCTGACTCAAAGGGCCACAACCTTCCTCTTCTTCTGCTCCTATGAACTAGCCCTCGTCTGGGCAAAACGTTGACCGTTTCCTAAGTTAAAACACTGGTGTTTTCCCAACAGGAAAGGGATGGACAATTTCTCTTCTGTGGGAAGATGAGGGAAACCATGCAATCACCTTCTGGGAGGTATATTAAGGAGGGCGGCGGAAGAACCCTCACGGACTAGACTAAGAAAGCAGCTCTTGAACTGACCTTCCAACAATGACAAACTAAAATCTGCAAGAGCAGCTTTTCAACTCAGGGGCCCAATAAGAAGCCGTTACCAATAACTAACCCAAGAGTTACAAATGACTCCAAACCAGACACTCTTAGGACAAACCAAACGTTAACACAAACAACAATGCATTTCTTTGCTGCTCTTCAACCGTGATACTCTCCTCCACCGTTCCTCCCCAAAACATACAAAACCAAAGAGCCAGCAGAATGCACATCACAAAACAGTCCCCTGCTAGCTAGGAAGCCATCTCACTAACATGAGAATCTTAAAGAAAAAAAAACATTTTCAGAGCTCTGAGCTTTTTTCATATACTATAGAAAAGCTTCAGCCAGTGACACCAGTTCAGGTAGCCCCCTTCTGTTTTTCTCACAGCAGGCAAAGCCTTGCCAAAGCAAAGCCTTAAAAAATTGGGTACAAACTCATAAACATTCCTCTCCATGGAAAAATGCAAAGGGAAATAGGCTGGCCAGGGGCATGAGGACAATGGCCCAGACAAACGGGGAGGGACTTGGTCCAGGGGTGGAGGAAGACAGAAAAAGGGACAGGCATGGGATTGGCTTCCTGTCTTTATTCCTTTGCTCAGCATTTTACCTGTGACTGTAATGGGGAGACTTGAGAAATACCTGTGACGCCGGCGAGGTAGGTGGCCGCCCCGAGAGCACAGAGCTGAGCATTTTCGACTGGGTTACTGCCTACACCCCCAGTGCCTGGCCGTGATCGTATAGTGGTTAGTACTCTGCGCTGTGGCCGCAGCAGCCTTGGTTCGAATCCAGGTCACGGCGTTGCTTTTTGGTGGGGAGGGGCTATCCTGCAGCACGCCTCGTGGATCAATCTGATGGCGTCCGTTTGCAAAGAAAGCCAAAAGCAGTGCTTTACGTCCTGGAAAGGGCTGTGTTTCGAATGTCCTTCCAGTGCGCGCTGAAGGGAAGGATCTGCGTGCCTGGGAAGCTGTGTCCCTCCAGAGGCGCTTGAGAAGCCAAAGGGGCCATGGGTGAGTTTGTGATGAGGTGAGTCTGAAGTGTGGAAGGGGGAGGGTGGCAAGAGGAGGTTTTGAGAGGAAAAAAGGTGCTGCTGAGCTGGTAGGTGAGGGCAAGGTCCCAGGCGGGTGTTGTGTGAGGAGCTGTGTAGGCCCGAAAAGGCGTCCTGCTGGGCAAGGGCAGGTGAGGAGGGCCAGGGCTTTTCCCAGGGCTGTTGCTGAGGCCAAAGCCTTTGGGAAGCAGAAGAGGGCCATCTCTCTTTCAACACCTACATCACATCTGGTTTTTAGACACCATCACCCTCATCTAAAGTTTCAGGTTTCCTACAACCCTGTGCCTTCTGAGGTGTTCTAATCTCCCCCCTCACTTATTAGATGGACACTAGGACAGAGGCAGAATAGAGACACTTAGCTTAATGAGAACCTCAAACTCCCGCACGGTGGGCCACAGAGTCAAGCAGCCAGCACTCACAATCGGTACCGGCCTTGTTTGGGATTTTTTCCCCAAACTAGCTCAGCACTCAGGGTGTTGAGCCCTTCTGGAAATCTTGCAAAAGAGTTTGGAGCCTGAATGGGTGTTGAGTTCTTAAGAAAACCATGTTTTTGTTTTGTTTCCCCAAGAAAATTGGGGACAAAAGATTAATCTATGGTGAACCTGGATGTTTATTGCTGTTTTCGTTCAGCTCCACTAGGCTCTTTCGAAAGCTGGTCCGTTCCCCATTACAGAGGGTCCAAGCAGAGAGAGTGAAGGAACCCCTGTGCTCAGCATCACAACCTGAGCCTGAGGAAAAGCACTGAAACACACTCAAATGACGCTTTAGGTTCATCCATCAGAATCACAAGAGCAAGACAAAGACATCTCAAGAGGAAGAGTCCTCGGCTTTCATTTACCCCATCGCAACCCTCTTCACTTCTTCTTCTGCCTACCTAGAGGCTCGTCCAGGAAAATCACTCAACTGATTATAATTTGGGCAGAGAAACCCAGGGAGGGCTTGTGCTCCCCCTCCATGTGAGCGGATAGCACTCTGACTTCGTCTACGGGGTCTCTCAGCTTTGGCTTCCCCAGTTTGTCAACTCGGTGCAGGCAGGAAGCAGGCTCTCCTCGGCTTTGGCAAGCCACTTTCTGTCCAAATTGGGAAACCGGTCCAGTCTCCATTCCCCTGTGAGAACAAGAGCAGAGAGTTCACCAGCTGAACCCAATCCCAGGCATTGAAAAAAATGGAATTATGCTTCCCGTTCCTCCGTCAGGATCACCAGGGAAACACACCAAAATCCCAAGAGGAACAACTCGTCTCTGTTTTATTTACCCCCAACGCAATCCTCTCCGCTTCTTCTGCCTCCCTCGAGGCTCTTCCAGGGACAAAACTCATTGAGCTGATAGGATTTGGGGGATGGAAACGGAGAGAGGGGGTTTGACACCTCCTGAGAGGATGTGGACGTGATAGAACAGCTCTCTCGGTTTTAGAAGCCTCCTAGCCTGGCTCTTTTGTTGTCAATTCTGTGCCATCAGGAAGCAGCGAAAGCAGGGTAGGTAGGGCACCCGGTGACGTTGCACTCCATACGTTTTATGAAAAGATGCTTATAAGTGTGAGTATGATGTAAGTGGAATATGCTTGATGCAAAAGGTCTCTTGTAAGGTATCATAACAAAGGTTCTAACCTACTGAATATATGCCTCCTATTTGTATGCATGTCTCATTCTTGTCTCTGAAGCTGGAAATATGAAGTCTAACTCTGAGGTCCTATTGTAATTGTGCAAAGCGTGGGCCACTAATGGCGGTTTAAAACCTTGACGGCTCCCATTGACAATTGGTTGTAAATGGTTTATTGACCTGAAAACCTTCCTGTGTACGTGTGGGCCAACCCAGGAAGAATGGAAAGTAGGGGTCTTACAGAGACCACGATAGTGGAATCCATCTTAAATCTGGTATTTTTCCGTTTAGAAGGAAGGGTGAGGACCCGGAGAGACAAAAGATTCCCGCCTTATGCCAAAGCTATAAAAGGGGGTGAAGCAGGACAAAGGGGCTGCCAGTCATGAGAAAACCCCTGCCAGTCATGAGAAAACCTAAGATGTCTGCTGGAAGTAACAAAGACCGAAGCAGGGGAAAGGATTGGGCCCAGACTAGGCAGGAGTCTAGTCTGTGAAAGAAGCTGATTGGAACACCTCTGAGGGTGAGCTATTCCCTGGAATCAGTTTCTTAATGTATTAGGCTTAGGCTTGCGTGTTTTGTTTTAGTTTGCTTGGTGACTTCCTTTGTTCTGTCTGTTATTACTTGAAATCACTTCACTCCTACTTTTTAACCTTAATAAAAATGACTTTTGTTTATTAATAAACCCAGAGGAAGTGATTAATCCCTGGGGGAGCAAACAGCTGTGCATCTCTCTCTATCAGTGATCTAGAGGGTGAAGAATTTAGGAATTTACCCTGTATAAGCTTTATAGAGAGTACAAGGGATTTATTTGGGGTTTTGGATCCCACTGGGAGCTGGGTGCTGGAGACAGGTGCAGAGCTGTTTTGAGTTAAAGTCTGCAGCTTTGGGGGTGTGGCCCAGAGCCTGGGTCTGTGTTGCAGCAGGCTACGGTGTCTGGCTCAACAAGGCAGGGTTCTGGAGTCCCAAGCTGGCAGGGAAAACGGGCTCAGAAGTAATTTCAGTCCCTAGGGGATCTCTGTGACCGAACCCATCACAGTGGCGTAGTCGAGCAGGATATGTGCACAGCTGATTGCTTTGAGACACTGGTAGTGATTTTTAAGCGTGTTGCCCGGAGGACAGACAAAGTGCTTATTCGGGAAAGGGAAGATGACAACTTTGGTTGCCAAATTGGCTGGGAAAGCTCTGGATATAGTCAGTAAGATGCCTATTGCTGATGCTTCAAACTATGGTCTATTTAAGGAATTGGTTTTGAAACAGTTTCAGATTAGGCCCGAAACCTAGAGGGTTAAATTCACAACTCTTTCAACTCCCAGAGCCCTTCTACAGCACAGATGATTTGTATACACCTTCACCGTGAGCCAAATTGGCAGGTTTCCGGGAGCCCTGTGAGTCCGATGTTGTTTTAGTCTCCCTGCTGATTTATTAGGAGAATAAAAGATGGACACCAGAACTGAGGCAGACTACGGACACCGCATTCTGAGAAAACAATGGTGAACCTCCATCTCCAGCAGTGAGGGCCACATAGACAAGTAACCAGCACCCACAATCTTTACAAGCTTTTTTCCAAAATAACTCATCTTTTGGAAAAATAGGTTGAGCCTTTTTGACAATCTGGCTAAAGATTTTAGTGCCTAACTGGGAGCCTAGTTCTTCTGCAAATCTGGCCCTAGCGGTGAGTGTGAGACCTTCTGAAAATTCTGGCCAATGTGTCTGGAAGCTCCAAGAAGCATCGCAACTTTGAACATTTACTAGAACAGGATGAACAAAACCTTCCTTCCTTGACCTACAATCACCTTGATTCCAGGCTGAGGTTTCAAGAGAATTGATTTGATTCTTAGATGCAATGCGAAACAAACACCCTCCTGTAGACATTGGAAGAGGGAGGCTGAAATGGATCTGCCACTAAACCACGTTGCCTTTCATCAGTAGCCACCTGAGCAAGAGGGTAACCACTGGCCTAGAGGTGAAAGGCCCATAGCCCATGCTCAGAAGCCTTCAGCGGCTAGATCTTAGGAATGGAAAAGCTTAATGATCTTTCTCCGGGGTGTTACTTCCAAAGACTTGTATATAGCGCTGGGTGAAAGGCTTTTGGATGAATATTATATTTAGTGAAATATTTTGGAGGACCCAAAATGATTGTTTGGTTTGGTTTGGTTTGGTTTCACCAAGAAAAGTGAAAAGAAAAGAAAAAGATCTTGGGTCAAAGTGCAATGTTGTTCTAATTTAGGTTAGGCTCGGTAAGAAGGAAAAACTAAATTGTTTGCACAAGTAAGTGTATTTGTGTAAAAGGGTGCAGAGGCTGGGCTTTAAGGGGCAGATAGCCATATTGTAGTAGTTGGAAGCTTTGCTTTCCCCATGGCCTCCAAAGAGTTTCCAAGCATTCTAAAGGAGGCCAGGAAGTTGTATTCTTCCGGTTGGACTCCAAGCGAGGAAGGCAAGGTAGACTTTTGTTGAAGAGGGTAACTCCCTGACCGGGAATCGAACCCGGGCCGTGAAAGCGCCAAATCCTAACCACTAGACCACCAGGAGATGACATTTGGGGGGTTGGGCATAACTTTCTAGGCCTACTTTCTGTCCAACTGAGGCCATTCGTTCGTCTTCAAAGGAGGTTAACACAAGCTCTGAGCTCTTCGTTTCCTTATGGTTCCCTTCCTATTTTTAGCACTGATATGAAAAAGAAACAGAAAACATATTAAAACAATTTCCAGTATTGTTATACATTGAGGCCACGTCTTTTTTTTTTAAAAACAGTTTTATTGCTATCTTGTTTTACTCTCCATGGGCTTACAGAAATGTACGAGGGATGAATAAGATGTGGTGGAATTGTCAGCCTTAAGCAATCTCCATCCCAATGAAGAGGGCTGGTAGAGGATTTGAGAAAGAAGCAGTTATCTCAACTACTGAGCGCTGGCAAAGATATAGAAATAAGTAGAGAAGCTCTAGATGGCTGCTCAGGGGGTGGGGGGCAATCAGCTTCTGAAAGGTTATTTTTTCCCTCTCTTGCCTGGGCTAGAAGAGACTCAACTCTCTTAGGACCATGGAATTGTCAATGTGTCTTGTCTTCATGATGTACTAAAGGTCCGAGACCGCCTCAGCTGGTTGAGAGGACAAAGAGTGGACTCTGTTATGCTCTGAGACTCTAAGGGAGAGAGTGATGTTGAAGAGTGCAAGATCAAACACCCAACGTGGGGCTCGAACCCACGACCCTGAGATTAAGAGTCTCATGCTCTACCGACTGAGCTAGTCCTCAAGGGTTTGCAAAGGCACAGACAGTGCAAAAGAAGAGCGAAGGAAGTTTCTTTGCGTGCTGAGATTCGTTTCCTGACATTTGCCTTCTTTCCTGGTTCCTTCGCTCTCCAGCTAGCAAACAGGGCCCGTTCCAAGGCTAGTTAGATGCTGGTGTCTAGACCAGAGAAGTGGGGTTCATCTAGCAGCTGCTCAGAGAAACCTGGGTGGGAGGGTGGAATTTAGGATTCTCCCACCAGGAGGAGGTGCTGTTTCTCAGAAAAAGCTTCTCAGCGCCCAAAGAGGGGGCAGAGAAGACAGTTCCCCGCCGGCCGCCAGACACATCTTTTCGCAGGGAATCAGAACCCCCTGGGGTAAAACTCCTCCAAGGATGTGCGGCTCCAGGAATGTCAGAGAAGGGAAGGACTGTTTGCTTTAGGAGGTGGGTGTGGGAACCTGCAGGTCCTTAGGTCCCTCCAGCGTCCGATGAAAGCATTTGGGGGGAAGGGGCCAGGATAGACAAAGAAAGGAAAGACGGGCTTGCAGCTCCTGTGCAAACACCATGTTGCCAGCGGTCCAAGAGAAGCGGGTGGGGGTTCGAGCATTTTGGCTGCTTCCTGAGGGCACGGAACTCACAACCTGGCAATGCTCAGAGCCCCGTTCCTCGGGAGTTTTCTTTGTGTTGGTCTTGTGATGCTGAGGGAGGAAGCTGAAGCATCATTTGAGTTTGTTTCAGTGCCTTCGGTTGGGCTAAGGTTGTGACCCATTCATATATATAGTATGAACTATATACACTAACTATACTACAAACGAATAAAGTTAACTACAACTATATAAATCTGAACTATATATACAAGAATTAACGAGAGAAACTACGAGTAGCTAGGGAAGTGGAGGTCAGCTAAGCTGCACTCCACTGTTCCAACGACCAACACGGGCAGTAAGAAGGAACTGAGGGGCGGGTGGGTCAGCAGGGGTATATATCTGGCGCTATAGCGGCGCCACTCCAGGGGGCGCCCAGCCGACCCACCGAGTGTTGCTAGGGTAAAAATCTTCCGACGAACGTGCACACGGCGTGCGCACACCTAACTGGAATGCATATGAGCAATCACTCGAAGAAGAACTCCTTCTTTCTTGTATATTGCAAAGAAACCTGGTGTTATTTTTCACCAAGGAAGCTGGGAGATGTTTGAACACAAAGTATTGCAGCTTGGGAACAATCCCCCAGAAATGGCATCTTCCACTCCACAAATCAGTAGCAAACAGTTAATATTAGTGTTTGTCTGAGAATAGAGTGAAGGTGAGTGTTTACTCCGACACCTCAGTGAGTGAGACAGACAGAAAGAGCAAGGTTGTTCTGAAAGACAACGGATCTGTCTGGAGGCAAACAGACCTTGAGAATGAGCAAGAGTGTGAAAAGAGGTTCAAATGTGGGTTAGGTGTTAGTTAGGTTGGTCTGACAAATTTCAAGAAAATACCAATGCTCATAGACTGATGCAGACACGGCCTTACAACTCCCCCACTGCCAGCTCCCGATCGGTGTCAGAAGCTCTCCCTTTCCTGCTCCCCAGCCCTCAGCCCCAGGAACCACTGTCCTCTGCTTCCCCCTCTGGCCCCACCAACTTTTCCTCCCATTTCTGGGTTCCTCGACCCAGGGGCCAGACACGGGGTCCTACTCACCGCAATGCTCTCCACGAGGGCTGCTTTGGAGACCTGGGGCTCCAGAGAGTCCAGCTCCTGCTGCTGTGCCAAGAAGCACAGACGTGGGACAGCATGGAGGAAGCCGAGCTGTTGGGCCCTGTCCTCCACCAACTAGGAGTGGGGGAGAGAGAGAGAGATGGTTAGGTGAGGACCTCCACATGGGCGCCAACTTATATGGGCTCCTGGGGCTTTAGCCCCAGGAATATTCACAGTCATGGGCTCTGCTCCACCAATATTTGGAGCTAGGTTTCTCCCCTGCTTGGAGCGCCCCGCCCCCGCCCCCGCCTCTCACCACCCCCCCGCCGCCGCCGCCAGGGCTGGAGCTTCCCCCCCTCCACCCCGGAGCTTCCCTGCCTGAACATAAAGAGTGCGCAGCGCGCGTCTCTCTCCCTTGCTGCTGCTGCTGCCGCCGCCTAAGGGCTACAGCATAAGAGCAGTGCTAGCTGCTGTAGCACCTCAGGAGGGGAGGGGACCCTGCCGTTTTTGGCAGCCCTCCCCTCCCGCTACCTGGAGGAGACACGAAGGGGACTTCCGGCCAGGAGACGGACATCACTCACCTTAGCAGCTGCTGGGGCTTCTGTGAGTGTTTGCCCTGCAGACAGTCTGCTCCGAGGGAGAGGAGGCTCCCCAAAGTCCTGCCTGGCTTGGTGGGGAGCAGTTCCAGAGCAGCGCCCAGGGACTCCGTGACACCCGGTACCCACCACAGGGGAGGCGAGTGGGCTTTCTGGACCTGAGAGAGTCCCTAGGAGCATGTGCAGTGACTGTGGTGCAGAGTGAGTGTGCTGCGGGGAGCGGGGGGAGGAGGGGTCCCTCCCCTGGAGCTTGTGGCTGCCGGTAACGGGGGCGGGGCGGGAGTCCTCTCTGGCCATAGCCCTGGGGCAGCCTGTCTGCATCCCAAGTTCCTTATCCCCAGCCCTGCCCCACCCCAGTCCCTGCACCCCCAGCACCCCAGCCCTGAGCACCCTCCTGCACTGTGAACCCCTCATCCACAGCCCAACCCCAGAGCCCTCACCTGAGGGGAAAAACGTGCAACTTAAATTTGGTGGTCAGTTTAGAGTATCATTTTGTTTAACATGATACTTGACTATTTTACACCCCTTTAAAGTATATAACTAGTCATATACAGGTGTTACAAAGTGGGAATGTTCTTCTCTGAATACTGTGTGAGTGCCTCAGTTTCCCCTGTGCATTTCTCAAGGATCTAGATGGTGGGATAAGGGGGTGTGATTGTTGCAGAGCCCTAGAGGGACAGTGTGAGCTGTCTGCACAGAGAATGGCTGCAACCCTGACTCCTGGTAACTGATGGCCTGGGCCACTCTCCTGCAAGGTGCCAACTGAAGGTGTTGGAGAACAAAGAGATCAGATGGCCTCCTAATGCCTGGAAAATAGACAAAGGCCAGAGGAGGGAGTGTCAGTGCCTGTGTGGACTTCTGGGAAGTGCATGGGGTGGAAGGGGATGCTGGGATGCTTTGGAACAACTCCATACAAAGCCAGTCAGGACTCTGGGGGAGCCTCCTCTCTCGGAGCGTACTGTCTCCAGGGCAAGAAGCTTACACCTTCCTGGGTCTGACCTCGGAGCATTCAGCCCTTCCACACCATGCGCTTTCCGCAGTGAGTCTGCCCAGGCAGGTCCTGGGGCAGCCAGAGGTCCCTGCACCCCAACTCTGCAGTCAGATGTGACTCTCAGCCAGACAGTAAAACAGAAGGTTTATTAGATGATGGGAACACAGTTTAAACAGAGCTTGTTGGTACAGAAAACAGAACCCCTCTGTCAGGTCCATCTTGGGGGGTGGGGAGCCCAGACCCAAGTTCTGGGTCTCTCCCCATTTCCCCAGCCAGCTCCAAAATGACACTCCCTCCTCTGGCCTCTGTGTCTCTTCCGGACAAGGAGGCCACCTGATCTCTTTGTCCCCAACACCTTCAGTTGGCATCTTGCAGGGGAAACTGAGGCACCCACACAGTATTCAGAGAAAATATTAAGAACATTCCCACTTCATCACAACAGGTGCAACAAAATATAATACTGTATATTGAAGTAGGCAAGTGCTGCTTCTGAATTTCCACTTTTAATTGACCCTTATAATCTTGTGGCACTGACGCGTTGTAGCTTCATTTTATATCGGCTTACAGGGCGGGAGCGGGGGGGCCCCACCATTTTGGGCCCCACCAAAAATTATACAAACCTGCCACCTATGGCAGGGATGGTGCCTGTAGCCTCTGTTTGCCAGAAGCTGGGAATGGGCGGCAGGGGATGGATCACTTGATGATTCCCTGCTTTGTTCATTCCCTCTGGGGCACCTGGCACTGGCCGCTGTCAGAAGACAGGAGGATACTGGGCTAGATGGACTTTGCGTCTGAGCCAGTCTGGCCGTTCTTATGTCTCCCTTGGCGCAGCAGTGACACCCAGTGGGCAGTCAGAGTAATGCACAGAAGGTATTTTCCTTGGCGCAGCAGTGACACCCAGTGGCCAATCAGGGTAACACACAGAGCATGTTTCCCTTGGAGCAGCAGTGACACCTCATGGTCATTCAGGGTAATGCATAGAATGTGTTTCCCTTGGTACAGCAGTGACACCCAGTGGCCAGGTGGCATAATGCACAGCGTGTGTCTGCCTTCTAGGAGCAGTGACTCCCACGGACCAGTCACGGTAAGGCACAGAGTGTGTTTCCCACCAATCTGGGTAATGCACAGAGCATATTTCCCATGGAGCACCAGTGACACGCGGTGACCACCAGGGGTGGCATCAGACTCTTCTCGTTTGGTGGGGGACTGAGGTGGGCTAGACAAAAAAAATTGGAGGGGCTGTGCCCCCCATCACCTGGCCCCACCCTTCACGGGGGCTTTGCCTCCCATGCCTCTGCTCCTGCTCACTTAAAGGCCAGGCTCATCTCCTCTCCCCCCGGCCAGGGGTTAGAGCAATACAACCTTTATTAAAATAAAATAGTAAATAGGGTTTGCTGTCCAAATTTTAGTATTAAATCCAAAGTTCTTAAAGATCCCATCAATAACCAAAGCCAAAATAAAAAATTGAAACCAAAAACAATGTTTAATTTAAAACCCAAACACTAACAAAAACTTTGTTTTTAAAAATAAAAAGTAACAAATACCATAAATTAATAATTTCAACATTTTATCAAAAAGGTGTGCTACAGCAGGATGATAAAATAACATAAAATAAATAAGCCTGACCACTAAAACCTCCTATAAAGGAATCGAATCCTTGAATACTGGCCAAATCTGTATAAAATATGCAGAACAATGTCAAAACTGGTGTTGTAGGTCAGCCATTCGAATCCAGCAAATGTCAATTAAATCTCCATTCCAACTTAAAAAAACAAAACAACCCAATAAACCAAAACAGTCACAGCCTGAAACAAACCTACACAGAAGCAAAATTAAACCTGTGCCAACATTGGAACAAATGATGTAAATTTCTAATTCTAACTTCTTGTTTCTCCCAGGAGGAAAGTGTTTTGCACCCCAGTAACCAGGCTGTCACTGCAGCTTTCCTTTCACTAAATAAGATTTTTAACCAAATATAAATTGCCCTCAGATTTCTCTATGAGAAACTGAAATTGTATCTTTGTACTAATATCCCAAGTGTGCAAGTCCATCCCCTCAGAGCAGCCCCACCCTGAGCCCAGGGGAGACTCCCAACTGGTTTGTGCATTTGTAACCCTGGGGCCTGAAGCTGATGAAAGAAAGAGAAGTGAGCCATCTTGGAGCTTTCCGAAACTACCTGCTGGGAGCAGAGGGACTTGCCTGAGCGAGGTCCTGGCTAATTTTCACCTTGTTCTCTGCCAGCAGGCTCAAGAGTGACTTGACCATGGCAGCACCCTATGTACATTTTGGAGCCATTGGGGTGAAATGTGAGTACTTTTGGGGTTGGGACCCACATGAGAAGGGATGTGGACAAACTGGAGAAAGTCCAGCAGAGGGCAATAAAAATGATTAGGGGGCTGGGGCACATGACTTAAGAGGACCTACAGGCCATATCCTGTATGTTAAGCTAAGGCAAAGTGAGCATATCTATATTGTGACCTTTTACTCAGAAAGGAAAATTGACCTTTATCTTGTTACTCAAATAGAGAAGTACCCACGCCTGTCTAAGACCTTTACCTAGACCAATCGACAATGGAGAATGGCATAAGGGGTTTTTCAGTGTTGTACCCACAGAACTAACAGGTACACCACAAGGGAACTTATGTACATGTCATCAACACGCACAAACATACTAGCCTATGAAGTAAGCATACCCTAATGTTTTGTTGGTAAGGAATGAAATTTGGGCATAGGAGGAAGGATTTCCGGCGCTTGTGCCCTATAAAAGAGGTAACCCACCTCACTCGAGCACGTCGCTCTATCATTCTGACTTACTTCCTCCACTCTCTCTCTCTATCTACTATCAGTAGACTATACTTGTTCTTAAACTTTAAGTTTCAAGGGAACTAGGCTAAGCTTGGTTTCCCTAAGTTTTTATTCTTTGTTTATTAGGTTTTGATTTTAAGTTTAACATAGTCAAGTGAACCCTAAGTAAGACTAGCTTTTTCTAAACACTGCATCTTTCACTCAAGAATTGAGAAACCTGAACTGCAAAGCTGGTCTTGTGTCTCTTATCACCAGGTTATCAAGGAAGGGTGTGAGTACATTAACCAAAACTTTGTTGCATATAATGCCATATGTATCTTTTGAATAGCAGTAATGGAACTGTAACTTTATAACTCAATTAAATTAAATAAAATCTAAGCTAATAAATTAAATTTTCATCATATTTTCCAAATTAATATTATTAGTACACCCTAAATCAGACTGCATGGGACAGGGAGTTGGAGTGCAGGGGGATGAGAGCACTGGCTAGGGGGTGCAGGCTTTGGGGTGGGGTTGGAATGAGAGGTTCAGGGTGCAGTAGAGGGCTCAACGTTAGGGCAGAGAATTGGGCTGTGAGGGCTCTGGAACAAGGCCAGGAAAAAGAGAATTGAGGCATGCAGGGCCATCCTTAGGATTTATGGTGCCCTAGGCTAGATTATTAAACTGGTGCCCCTGTGCCTGATCTGCTCTTAGCAACACAAATATAAGCATACAGTATTGGAAAACTTGCCACATTCATGTTATTAAAACCAGTTTAACTTAATTAAGCACACTGTAATGCTGATGCACTAGCACTAAAGAAGTAGCACTATAGAAAAAATTCTGATTTGACAGAATGATGCAAATAATATAATTTTTTTAATTTGTCAAAATGTTATTGGAAATTTATATGAAGAGGTATTGAAACAAAGATTTGTTTTTAATTAAAAGCAATCTTTCTGGCTTTTTTGGCTGCAAAATCAGTTTAATAAGCTGGGTTTCCAAACAGTGGGAAAATATAACCCTAGTTTTACTGCTAGGTAAAGCACAAAGTGACCAAAATGAAGTCAGCGCAGAATCATCTCATCTAGATTAAGGTAGCACAGAAATGTTTGTAAAGACATTAGCAATAGCAGCACATTCACATGATAAAATACATGATAAATCACTGCCTCTAAAGTTCCATCAAAAACTGACATTTTCACAGCTCTAGCATGATCTGCTGCACAGATTCTTCACAAGGAAGTGTCCCTGGCCTTTTTAACTTATATTAACTATGTATTTACTTTATGAAAGTTGTAGAAAACATTGTGAAAACGTAAAACATTGGCTGCCCAACTTCTGGGCTGGCAAAAGCTATACTGACTCACAGGGAAAAAAAAGCAGGAGAATCTTAGTACAACATATGGTCAGTCTATACCAGGGGTCAGCAACCTTTCAGAAGTGGTGTGCCAAGTTCACTGTAATTTAAGGTTTCTCGTGCCAGTAATACACTTTAACGTTTGTAGACGGTCTCTCTCTATGTCTATATTATATAAACTATTATTATCTGGGGTCCCGGACACCGGTCCTGCTCAGCCCGCTGCCACCTGAGTAAATGGAACCCCAGACCGGCAGCGGGCTGAGCAGGGCTGGTGGCTGGAACCCTAGACAAGGATCCCAGGCCCTGCTCAGCCCGCTGCAGGTCTGGGGTTCTGACCACCAACTCCTGCCAGCCAGGATCCCGGCCGCCAACCCCCCTCAGCCCACTACCAGCCTGGGATTCTGCTCACCCAGGCTGGCAGGAGGCAGACAGGGGCCGGCGGCTGGGCTCCTGACTGGCAAGGGGCCGGCAGCCGGAACGCCGGAGTAGCAGCAGGCTGAGTGCTGCCGGCACCCCAGACTGGCAGCAGACTGAGCCACTCAACCCCCCCACCAGCCCTGCTCAGCCTGCCACCAGCCCACTCAGCCCGCTGCCGGCTGAGTGAATGGAACCCCAGGCTGACAGCAGGTTGAGTGGTTCAGCCAGCCTGCTCAGCCCGATGCCAGCCTGGGGTTCCTTGGGGGTCCCCAGGCCAGCAGCAGGTGCTGAGTGGGGCCGGCGGCCAGTATCCCAGCTGGCAATAGGGCAGCAGCCGGAACCCCGGAGCAGTGATGGGCTGAGCCGCTCAGCCTGCTACAGCGTACCACCAAAAATCAGCTCATCTGCCACCTTTGGGACGTGTGCCGTAGGTTGCCGACCCCTGCTCTATACACTAGTAAGGAGATGAGCGTATTACAGTTGTTGGAGGGCTCTTATCAGGAGTAACAGGCTATAGGAAAGTCAGTCGACATTTTTTGTTTCTCTGATGAAAACTGGCCCACTCCCTGCCTCAAACCAAACCTGTCACTAATAATTGTCAACAACTTAATTTTCTGTTTTTGGCTAAGATATTGATTTAAAAAAAATATTGAAATTGGATTCAGGATTGTTAGCAAGAATTTTTGGCAAACAAAGTTGTTAAATGACAATCTCAAGGGCAACACAGTACTGCTTTCATGCTTGGCTCACCCCCCAGCCTGCTGGTCCAACAGCTGCAGTAGACCCCAAAATCCACCTCTTGGGGTGCAGAGTGGCAACAGCAGCAGCAAACCCTCAGGTCCAATCACACGCCAATGGGCACCACCACCAGCCTTACGGATTATGGTGAAGTTAGCACAGCATCTGATCTCAGGGACAGGTCACCCATGGAGCCACAGCAGCTCATCCTGCCCTGTGCAGCTCCCCCAGGATGAGATGGATCGCTGGCAGCTGCCAGCCCGGGGGAGAAGCGCTCCCCAGCTAGGGTGACCAGATCCAGATGTCCTGATTTTATAGGGCCAGTCCCGATATTTGGGGCTTTGTCTTATATAGGCACCAATTACCCCCACCTAGAGTGACCAGACAGCAAGTGTAAAAAATCAGGACAGGGGGTAGGGGTCGGGGGGGGGGTAAAAGGAGCCTATATAAGAAAAAGACCCCAAAATTGGGCCTGGCCCTATAAAATAGGGACATCTGCTCACCCTACCCCAACCCCCTGTCCTGATTTTTCACACATCTGGCTAACCCCAGCCCAGCCCTGTGTGACATTCCAATCCTGGCTCACTGCCCAGGAAGTGAGTTACTTTCACTGTCATTCCTCAGCAGGCAGCCTCCCCCCCCCCACCTACCCCCCAGCACCTCACCCAACCCAGCCCTGACGGAGGGGAGGGAGGGGAGAGAGAGGGATGCTCCTGGGGAGGAGGGAGAAAGGAGGGGGTGCTCCATGGGGCAGGGCGGGAGAAGAATGGATGTTATGGGGGACAACAAAGGATACTGGTTCCATAGCCGCAGAGCCTGCCTCACCTCACCTCAGCCAGGGGGAAAGAGTCACACTCACAGGTGAGCTCCTTCACCAACCCCTTCCCAGAGACCCCAGCAGCCAATCCCCTCCCTCAGACTGTGCTGCATTCGGCTCTCTCTAGGACCCAGCATCCCTGCTCTTACATGCTCCACTGCTTCCCATCTGTCCGGCTTCCAGCAGAGCCATGCCCCCAGACCTAGTGGTGCCCTAGGCAGCTGCCTATGGCTAAGGAGGGCCCTGGAGACATGAGAGAGAGATCAGGCTAGAGTAGAAAATGGTTGGGGGGGGGGGTGAAGAGTTTGAAATGCAAGGAGAAGAAAAATCTTCCTCCTGCTCCCTCTCATCAGAGCATCTAAAAACCAGATGAGAAATACCTCTTCCTCACTGCAACATCAACTCTGGTGGGCTTGGGCTGAGAGAGAATCTTCTCTCCCCAGCAGCTCTAACACATCTGGGCTGGATCAGGGATATCTCCCCACACAGATCTGGTGTGCCTGGCCTGGGACAGGGGAGGGGCTCCTCTCCTCTCCATTGGGGACATGGTGGGATGAGAGATGTGACAGGGCTTTACGGGAAATCATTATTTGCCTGATTCATGTGCCAGTCCTAGTCCTTGCTGACCCAAACGAACGGTTTATCCTGCATGCTGATGCCAGTTTGGAGGGTCTGGGAACACTCTCCTACCAGGAAGTGGAAGGTAAATGTAAATCTGTGGCCTTTGCCAGCTGAGGACTGTCTGATAGCGAAACTCGCTATCCCATCCACCAGCTGCAGTTCTTGGCCTTGAAATGGGCCATGACTGAGAAATTTCCAAACTACTTGTCCGGTGCTCAGTTTCAGCTATGGACAGAGAACAATCCACTGACTTCTGTGTTAACAAGGGCTAAGCTGGATGCTACAGGGCAGAGATGGGTGACTACTTTTGCTAGCCATAACTTCAGCATTCAATACCAATGAGTTGGTATAACAGGGAGTGTGATTTATCAGGACCACCAATTCTTGGCTCCGGGGAAGGTGTAAGCAGGGTCAGAATGAACTCTAACCTGCCATCTGTTGATGATGTGATGCAAAGGCATTTAGTTGCTGATGTGCATGGTCACACCCACCCCGCATTGCATGATGGGGGTAATTGTCCAAATGGTGATTTTGGCGGCTGTGGGCTCTCCAAACTCTTTCTTATTAGGGCAAGAGTAATTAAGTGTAGTAATCCTGGTGACATGAATCAAGAACAGTAGAACGGTACTTAGCAGTTCTTAATTTCAGAACTCACCCAAACCAACAAAAAAATCTTTAGAAATGGCACATGGGTTCCAAACAATAGCAAGATAAAAGAGTTTGAAAATCAATATGTGTGTTTTGCACCATGAGGTTCTTTAGCAATCTCTAAACACACATTTTATGATTTTCTTCTCTCTTTAGTTTAAAAATAGAATTAATTATTATTCCATTTTAAATAATGTGTTATAGCAAACACTGAAAATCTTAAATGCAGAAGTAGAACTTTTAGTTACACTTAAACAGGTTGTTGTTGATGGAAGTTAAAGTTGATAGAAATATACTGTTGAATGAGAACCTGGTAGAAAAGACTCGACCTGCAGTTGACTCGCGTGGCTCTGCGCGCCGTCAGCCAGGGCGGGCCAGGCTGCGGACATGACTCAGGCTTGGGCCGCATGGCCGTGCTTTCCTGATGAGGCATGAGGCAGGCCAAGAGCTTTGCACAGCGTACAGGGAAGTGGGAGGGAGGCATCTTTGAGCCGGCGTGTCTCCTCCGCTTCTCCCTTGCCGCTTGGGCGGAGGCGGGAAGGGAGCGAAATGTTCCCGGCTGAAAGTTTTTGTGCTCGGCCTTGAGGATTAAGCCTGAGCCTCCGGCACGGCTGCTGGCAGATGGGTTTCTGAATGGCATCCAGCCCGCTCTTTGGACCACCAGCTGAAAGCACTGAGGCCCAGAGGCAGCAAAATGGGACCTTTGAGGCACCCCCACAGGGAAGCAAGGAAGCAGCACAGGCTTAGCATCGTCCCTGGGTGGGCTCAAACCACCATCCTTTCGGTTAACAGCCGAACGCGCTGACCCATTGCGCCACAGAGACACGGAGGGCCAAGGCTGTATTGAGCACAAAAGCCGGGAATCAGCTCAGGGTACGGTATAGCACATGCATGCAGTGGTTAGCCAAGCAACAGCAAGGAACTGGACTGGTATGGAGCGAAAGTTCTGTGGGAAGGAACCAAAAAGAGCAACAGGGCTGTGGTACAGCGCTCACATACACTTTCTTTGGCCTGTTTTGCTGGAAGAGTTAGCAGAGCGAGATTGTTAGTCACAGGTCAGTGGGTGGGTTTATGCAAATTCTGGACTCTGGGGCCAGAGGGGGCACGTGCACCACCTCTGCAACTGACGTTTGCTACCTCACTCCATAACAACACACCTTTTACCTCTCAGGACCAAAAATATACACCGTGAAAGAGATCTAACAGCATAAGCTTGGGATAAGCAACTACAGCACTAACAACAATTTGTCTTTCCACACCAAGGACAGCAGAAAGGACATCAGCACCACCTACAAGACACCAACAAACATCTATTTCTACCTCCCACCACAAGGGGCCGTTAGGAACCCATACCCCTTAATGGTGAGTACTTTTCCGGAGAGGGTGACGCTCTCAGGCCTCAAATGCCAGGTACAGTTACTCTGTCCTTGATCCAAAATCAACAGGAAAATACACTGGATTACTCCTGCCCCAATAACAAAGAGACTGGGGATATCGCAGCAGCTGAAATGAACGTTTGGACAAGCACTCCCATCATGCAATCCGGGGTGGGTGGAACTATGCAAATGACATCAGCCCCAAAAGGCCTTGACAACACATCACCAACAGATGGCAGGGCAGACTTCATACTGACCCTGCTTCAACTAGATTGTGGCAAAGATTCCAAAACACCGAACGTTAAACCTCACCAAACGCGGGTCAATCCATCTTCATCGTCGTAACCGCTCGTTATACTCCACACCCGAACGTAGCCCTCATATGGACAACATACCCTCCTAACTCAGTATCTGTACGTTAACCTTTTACCCCCCAGTCAGGGCTATTGCAGATTATGTATTCCTTATGCCACCCGATCTTAAACCGAACTTTGCACCCCTTGGGTAAGCTGTACGTTGTTCCCTGAGCACCAGAAACTTCTATGCCGAAACTCTGTACTGTACGCTTTTTTTTCTTTGAACGTCATCTTAATAAAATGTTGACTTTTGTTCGAGATCCCGGCTCCTGCAAGGTGTGTGCATTTGCTCCGGGTTTTAGTCTGCTAATACAGCGGGGGGGGCGATTGAGCCAGATGCGCTTGCCTGCTGCAGACACAGATCCAAGGCTGAACCTCGTCCCCCACAAGCTTGAAAGCTTAACTGAAAACTGTTTAAGAAGTGCTCCCGTCTCCGGCACTCAGCTACCCAGCTCCCAATGGGGTCCAAACCCCAAATAGATCCCTTTTACCCTGTAGAAGCTGTAAAATCCTGTGACCAGGGCAGCTGCCTAGCAGCCTGCGCATCTGCCTGCCAGCACGAGAGCGCGTAAGACACTAATCCGGATAGTGGCAGCTAGGTGGCAGGGGGAGGGTGTGAAGAACCAGCAGAGTGGCACAGCAGGAGCATGCTGGGCCCATAACCCAGAGGTCGATGGGTCGGAAACCATCCTCTGCTAGGCGTGCGCTTGTTTCTTTTCCCTCTGGGCCTTCAAGCGAGCCAGTGACCAGCAGAGCCCCAAGAGCCTAGGCCATGAGGCAAGAGGTGGCTGAGGCGAAGTGGCCTGCCAGGGAGCTTCCCCGGCACCTCTGGCTGCCTGGGCTGAAGGCAAGAGGCAGGCCTGGGCGTGGCGAGGGCCTCCTGTCCTGGAATGAGGCTGCAGTGCTTCCTGGTCCCCTTTTCCCACCCACACCGGCAGGCGGCTGCTGCGGGAGAACACGAGGGAGGCTCTGGGGGCGCTAGGCAGCGCTGTGTGTGTGGCTGTCAGGGGAAAGAGCCGAGGCTCCCGACTCGACCTGCCATTGACTCGCGTGGCTCTGCGCGCCGTCAGCCGGGGCGGGACGGGCCAGGCCGCGGACGTGACTCAGGCTTGGGCCGCATGGCCGCGCTTTCCTGACGAGGCATGAGGCAGGCCAAGGTACAGGGTGTACCAGGGAAGTGGGAGGGAGGCGTCTTTGAGCCGGCCTGTCTCCTCCGCTTCTCCCTTGCCGCTTGGGCGGAGGCGGGAAGGGAGCGAAATGTTCCCGGCTGAAAGTTTTTGTGCATGGCTTTGAGGATTAAGCCTGAGCCTCCGGCACGGCTGCTGGCAGATAGGTTTCTGAATGGCATCCAGCCCACTCTTTGGACCATCAGCTGAAAGCACTGAGACCAAGAGGCAGCAAAATGGGACCTTTGAGGCTCTCCCACAGGTCTCGGGGAAGCAAGGAAGTTGCATGGGCTTAGCATCGTCCCTGGGTGGGCTCAAACCACCATCCTTTCGGTTAACAGCCAAACGTGCTGACCCATTGCGCCACAGAGGAGCAAGGCTGTATTGAGCACAAAAGCCGGGAATCAGCTCAGGGTACGGTATAGCACATGCCTGCAGTGGTTAGACAAGCAACAGCAAGGAACTGGTATGGAGCGAAAGTTCTGTGGGAAGGAACCGAAAAGAGCACCGGGGCTGTGGTACAGCACTTGCATACACTTTCTTTGGCCTGTTTTGCTGGAAGAGTTAGCAGAGCGAGATTGTTAGTCACAGGTCAGTAGGTGGGTTTATGGAAATTCTGGACTCTGGGACCGGGGCACGGGCAGGTGGGGACGCCCATGACTTTTGCAGCACATGCCCCACCTCTGCAACTAACGTTTGCTACCTCACTCCATAACACCACACACAGAGCAGCCTTTTACCTCTCAAGACCAAAACACACCGAGAAAGAGAGAGAACGGCATAAGCTTAGGGGGAAGCAACAGCAGCACTAACAACAATTTGAAGAGATTCAAAACCCCCTCTGTCTTATCCACACCAGCACCCACTCAATGCCCACAAACATCTATTCCCACCTCCCACCAGATTTTGCTGTTAGGAACCCATACCCCTTAATGGTGAATACTTTTCAGGCGAGGGTGACGCTCTCAGGCCTCAAATGCCAGGTACAGTTACTCTGTCCTTGATCCAAAATCAACAGGAAAATACACTGGATTACTCCTGCCCCAATAACAAAGAGACTGGGGATCCCGCAGCAGCTGAAATGACCGTTTGGACAAGCACTCCCATCATGCAATCCGGGGTGGGTGTAACCATGCAAATGACATCAGCCCCAAAAGGCCTTGATGACAGATCACCAACAGATGGCAGGGCAGACTTCATACTGACCCTGCTTCAACTAGATTGTGGCAAAGATTCCAAAACACCGAACGTTAAACCTCACCAAACGCGGGTCAATCCATCCTCATCGTCGTAACCGCTCGTTATACTCCACACCCGAACGTAGCCCTCATATGGACAACATACTCTCCTAACTCAGTGTCTATATGTTAAGTCTCTCGGTGCGCTGGGCAGTGCTGCGTGTGTGGCTGTCAGGGGAAAGAGCCGAGGTTCCTTACTCGACCTGCCATTGACTCGCGTGGCTCTGTGCGCCGTCAGCCGGGGCGGGGCGGGCCAGGCCGGGGACGTGACTCAGGCTTGGGCCGCATGGCCGCGCTTTCCTGAGGAGGCATGAGGCAGGCCAAGGTACAGGGTGTACCAGGGAAGTGGGAGGGAGACGTTCTTGAGCCGGCCTGTCTCCTCCGCTTCTCCCTTGGGCAGAGGCGGGAAGGGAGTGAAACGTTCCTGGCTGAAGGTTTTGCGCTCGGCCTTGAGGATTAAACCTGAGGCTCCGGCACGGCTGCTTGGAGATGGGCTTTTGCAGCACGGCCCCCACACTCTTGTAGGCAGCAGGTGACCCCACTGTGTCCAAGAGGGAGCCTTCGAGGTGGCAAAAGGGGAACATCACGGCTCCCAGCAGACCTTGAGGAGCCCACAAGGAGCCTTCAGTGGCATCCCTGGGGGAGCATAACCCCCCCTCCTTTCCATTAACAGCTGAACTCACTGACCCATGATACCACAGAGACACCTACCAGCAGCTGGTTTGCCAGGGCCGCTGCCCAGCACCCTGCAGCGCTTCCTGCCAGTGCCAGAGCTCACCAGGCACTAGCCTGGAGCCAGGGCCGCTAGGCGCTGCTGAAGAAAAGCCAGCAGAGGGACACAGTGGAAGCGTCCTGTGCCCATAACACAGAGGTTGATTAATCAAAACCCTCTTCTGCCAGCACTGGGCTTCCTTCTTCCTTCACTGGGCCTGCAAGCGAGGGGGTGGCTGGCACACTGCCAAGAGTCTAACCTGTGAGGCAGGAGGCGGCTGACGCCCGCAGCCTGCTGGGGAGCTCCCAGAAGCTTTAAGTGACAGACACTCCTCAGTGCCCTTAGTAACAAGGGTTTGGGGTTCACCGAGGCCAGTAAGGGGGTCACTATGTCGGCCCTATAACCCTGGGTGTCAGGTCACTGTGCAGCTTTGGTCTAGAGGCTCTGATCCCAACAACCAACCAGCAGCCCACAGCCTCCCCCTTGTTCCTCTTTACAGGCTGACCTTACCCCCCTTCCAGCCCCAGATTTGCCCCCTAATCATCCTACTGTTGCTCAGAGCCACAGCCGTGGAGGTGCTGAAGGAGGGAGGGGTAACTCTAGGGTGGGGTTCTTCTCTAAAGATGGCTGGCAGAAAGGTGGTGCTCAGCTCTGTCAGCCACCTGCCCAGTAGCCTCGCTGCCAGGGGATGCAGATATTTCTGTAAGGCACATAAAGGGGCTATTTAGTGTTGAAGCAAATGCGAGGAATGTGCATTTATGAGAGGAAATTTCCATCTCTTCAGCAGCTGTACATCAGGGCTCCAGTGGCCTAATGGATAAGGCATTGGCTTCCGAAGCCAGAGATTGTGGGTTCAAGTCCCATCTGGGGTGAAGAGCTGCTTCCTGTATATTGCAAGGAAAGGGCCTTATTTTCAACCAGGAAGCTGGGAGATGTTTCTTTGTTTGAGCACAAAGTCCTGGATCTTGGGAACAATCACCAAGGATATTAGAAGGCTCAGTCTGGTGACCTAATGGATGCAACCACACACCCCCATCCCAGGGCAGTCCCATCTGAGAGCCAGGATCCATGGAGCAACATTCCCCTCCTGCCTTGACAGGTGGGCTGTGCAGATGATGGTGGAGGGAAGTAGGATGGGAGGTTGCAGTAGAGCTGCCTGGGCTGTATCTGCGCCAAGGATAAATGGAGGGGGTCATGCAGCTTGTGCCTGACACTCCACAGTGCTACATTCACTCCAGGAACAAGTCAAATCCTGCACCAAGGGTGGTGAATTCCCATGTGAGCACACAGTGCCCCTGTGCTGCACACACATCAACTGCACCAACAGAGACACAAACTGAACACTGAGGAGACAGCTGGTTTGTTTCCAGGTTGCTTTTATTACCAAAGGTACTGACGTGTGGTCTCTCTTCTTTTTCCGTGGGCAGAAACGCAATGGAGGAGAATCTCACATCCCTGAGCTGCCAGGTGACAGTGGCAGGAAGAAAACGCACTGCAATGAAATTTAAAAACCACTCATAAATAATTTAACAATGAGAAGTAATTAAATAAAAAAAATCCAATGGACACACATGCTGGTGGCTTGTTCCCACCCCAGAGAGCGAGGGGCAGGGAGTGTGTGAAAGGCAGGTAGTTAAGTCTGAGGGAGCATATTCATATTTCATACAAGTTAAACAAATTATAGCAGACAGCTGCAAAATACTCCATTTGGTAACATCAATACAGAATATATAAATCTACAAGCAATACAGCCATACACAGCTAAGACAGGGTGTCCACTTAATACCAGAGTGCCCACGGCCAAATAGCTGGAAGTGCCTTCACAGTCACTGCTAAACAAAACAACATTGTGCAGATCCAAGAGCAGCCCTGCTGTGCCGTTAGGAAGGCCTGCAGGAGACTCAGCAAATCAATCTATGATCCTGTGCTTCTGCTTAGTAGTTACCAAGTGTGATCAATGGAAGCGGGCGGGGAGGGTTGCTCCCTTTTTGGACACCCAGCCAGACAGTAGCTATAAAATCCCTCTGAGGCCTGGTCTACACTATGACTTTAGGTCGAATTTAGCAGCGTTACCTCGATTTAACCCTGGACCCATCCACACGACAAAGCCCTTTTTTTCAAATTAAAGGGCTCTTTAAATTGATTTCTTTACTCCACCTCCAACAAGGGGATTAGCACTGAACTCAGCCTCGCCTGGTCGAATTTAGGGTAGTGTGTACACAATTTGAAGGTATTAGCCTCCGGAGCTATCCCAGAGTGCTCCATTGTGACCGCTCTGGATAGCACTCTCAACTCAGATGCACTGGCCAGGTAGACAGGAAAAGGCCAGCAAACTTTTTAATTTCGTTTCCTGTTTGGCCAGCGTGGTGTGCTGATCAGCACAGGTGATGCAGAGCTCATCAGCATGATGTGCACATTGCCAGGGCACATTGCCCGGCTCGTACTTTGTGAGAAGTCTATGACCATGTCTATGTCCTCATCACTCTTGTCACTGCTGTCGCCTCCTTGCCTGGTTTTGCTTTTGCAGCTTCCGGTTCTGCGCTGAGAAAAGGTGTGAAACAATTGTCTGCCATTGCTCTGATGGAGGGAGGGGTGACTGACGGCATAGCTTACAGGGAATTAAAATCAACAAAAGGGGTGGCTTTGCATCAAGAAGAAACACAAACAACTGTCACACAGAATGGCCCCCTCAAGGATTTGTCGGGGACTCGAACCCCAACAGCGAAGTTCGTTGTCTGACCGCAGAGAGACCAGGCAACACCAGCAAGGTCCGATCAAAAGTTCTTTATTGATAAGTGCACGTATCAGTAAAGAACAGCTCGTATCCGAAAAGAACCAGCCCCCTCTTTACAGCTTAGTATTAGCTTATATAGACAGTTTTATTACGTCATAGATCATTCACTAGAGCAATCCACCCCCTTTGTCTAACAACTAGAAATTAGACACCTTTTAATATATACGCATGCCTAGTCTCTACAATATTGAATTGTTAATATCTCAACAAGCGCCAAAGGTTAGGAATGTGAGGGAGTTAAAAACACACCGAACACTAAACCAGGGAGTTAGTCAGAACTGTGAGATGCTTGTGTTTCTTATCGGTCCTTCAAACACTGTGTCTTAACACAACACAGCTGGCATCAGCCCCCTCACTTATCTTGCTCTTTCCCAGGGCTTTGTGAGACAATTCTGCCTGTCAGTATTTCACTCTGGGTTTTCCCAGAAACCTCTGCTAGCCTGATTTTAGTCAGGTTGGCACAACTGGTTTTGTGCTACATCTTTATTCAGGCCTAACAATCCCCCCTTTGTCCCTAGAGGACCAACGGGACTCTTGGGACAACAAAGTACTGCTTGGCAGGGCACAACCGGGTTACGGTTTCTTCAGTTGCAGACGAAGCTACAAATCGCCTTCAGAGGTAACAGTTCATTGGTCTGGGGCACTGACTATAAATCAGGTAGGTATACCAAGGGGTCTAATGTCCCAGATGTCTCGGTAAACAATTCAGTCCCACATGCATCCTCCCCATGGACCCAGCAGGATTCGGTATGTGAAAGCTACACCCACCCTAACTGGTCCATATGCTTGGAAGTAGCACTATGAATATCCACACTTTCATCCAGAAAGTGTCCAAGTATGTTTGCATGACCACAGATCAGATGGTACTCCTGACGTGTCTGTAAGGGCAGTGGGCCTAGTCCAGTGGTCAGGATCAATTTAAACATACTAGATCCCACTGCAATGCCTTCCCAGCCTCAGTGATATTCAATACCATCCCTGTCAGTAACTTCTGGGTCATAGAACTAAGGGTGGAAATGACATGTCACTCAACAACTCCAGCCTGTACTGAAGATAGCTGAGCTGCAAAAATAAGGCTATTGGCCTTTTCTAGTTGGCCCAATTTCTTATCACGTTCTTGGCCTTTAAGAATATTCCAAATGGCTGTGTACCATTGGCCCCTAGACCACAGGGATTTGGTCAATCCTCTTTCTTTCCAGAGGAAATAACCCAGGCCCTCTGTTGTGCTAATCTAATGGCAGCCCCTTGTGAGCAATCTGGGTATGTAAAAGCGATCTGAAAACTGGATAAGGACAATGTTATTCAAAATGCAATGAGGGAGGCAATACATGCTGAAGGATTTATCCAAAACACAGGGCGCAGCCTGTAGAATAAACCCCAAAATCCAATTAATACCACAGTTCCAAATATAAGTCCCACAAATTTCTTCCTGCCAGTGTGTAATTGTTTGTTTCTTCACCAGGGTCAGTTCTTAATGTTCTTTTTAGTCAGGAATTCCTGGACTTTGGCAATGTCAGTGGAGTGAGTGTTTCTTCTTCTTTCCCAAAACAATTGTGGTTTAGCATCCTACAGGGGAGAGGTTTCCAGCACATATCACCCTGTAATAGCTGTGCTTTTTCTATAAAAGTCTAAAGGCACAGTTGGTCTGTCAGTGGACAAGGGAAAGGTTACCAGTACGTTACCTTGTCCTTCTTCCCTGCTGTCCAGAAGCACAGTAGAACTAGAAGAAAGAATAGGCGAATCATCAATAGGAAAATTCTTCTGATGTGGAGGGGTCTTTTTTGCAGTGAGAATCCTGGGTCCAAGCAGTTAGTCTTTGGCACTTCACAGCAGTGTTGGTAGACAGCAGGACTCAATACGGGCCTTTCCAGCATGGAGCCAAGGCAGTCTTTCGTTGATGGATCTGTATGTAGACCCAGTCTCCTGGTTCCAAGGAGGGGCAGGCTGCTAGGATCTTTGGGTTGTTTCTTCTTTACCTGTGAGAAAAAAAAACCTAACACATTGCATTAGTGTCTTTGCAGATTTTACAAATTTTATAGCTGCATGGGCAAATTTAAGTCCCCCCCTTGTTCCTTTTGAGGGTTAGCCAAGTCTTAGCTGTGAGGAGTGTCCTTGACGTCTCATCTTTAAACCAAGCATGTTAACTATTTTTTTCTCAGTCAACTTGTCCTTTCCTTTTCCCTCCTCGGCTGTTTTTTTTTTTTTTTTTTGTAACCTACAAAAGAAACTTTTACTTTTTACTTATGTACCGTTTGTTAACAATGAACACATACACATTGCTGTTTTACAGTACATTAGTCTTATCTAATATATGCCACATATACCATTTCACTAAAATAATGTTATTACAGAACTTGAGAACAACAAACCAAGACAAGCACACCCACTTCGATGAGTTCATTTAATACAAACTGTAGTCCAATAGCTGTCCACCATCCCCAGCCCTCTGGCTAGAAGTCTGAGGTAGCCAGAAGGATCCCATGTACAATATGGGGAGTGGGTTAACTTTCCATGTCCTTGCTTTCAAAGACTGTTAATATGCAAATTTCAATAACAATTGTCAATTAAAAGTTTTGGCCAAGGTAGTATCTTTCTCTTACTTAAGAAAATGTATAAGACTTTAGTATATCACATTTTGCTGATGTATCCAAACACTTTGTATTCTAAGTTGAACAAAACAAATATCTGCATTTTAATCCAACACTGCTGCTTGATTTTAAATCAGACCATCCCATAAAAATATTAAACACATCAATTTTGGCCACAAGACAACACCACAAGACAGAACATAGAACACAAAACACAATTTTTACTGTGCCAGCAAATCATGGTACGTTGAATGCTGTTCAGCCGGCATCAGTGTTCTCTGATTATCTGAAAGACAAAACAGAAGTCTACCTCTTCTGGGCAGGCAATCATTACTAAAAATATACAAATACTCTTGTTGATTTTAGGCAAAACAAGGGAATTACCCCATATTAATTAGATAATTTGCATTAATACAGATGCTTGCTGGCTCACTTTTTACTTGTAACTCCTGCTTGTAAACACTGAAAGAAAACATCAGCACTCACAGTGCTCTTAGAGCCTAATACAATTTTAATTACATAGCACGGTATACATTCTTCAGCTAATTTAACAAAATTGTTCATAGCCAAATGATTGCAATCTAATAATTTCTTTGCCTGAATTTATTTACAAACATTTCAAAGACACCAAGAACTTTTTACTTTAGTACATTTACAAAATTCAACTGCTGTTCCCTCCAGCAACTATAGAGTTAACTTTTCACTGTGCCTTAAATCACGTGCTTGTCCTTTCAACAACCACTTACCAACTCAGATCACCATGCCAAATATTCTTCTAAGTATTTGAACCCCTATGTGTATACTTACTTACTCCGTTCTTGTTTTTTTTTCACTACACCCTAAAAGTTTCCAACCTGTTCTCCAAGCTCTCTGTCTGTTGCCGGGCCGCCTGGGCCCGATCCTTTTTTTTTTTTTTTTTTCTGAACCGTTTCTTTCCATGGGTACCAACGTATTGCACTACCAGTTAGCTAGGAGGGTGGGCTTTTTAAGTAGCCCCCACCCTTCTGGTCCTTTCCCTAAAACATTTCTACTCACAAAACTACTCGAGTCCTCCCCTGTGAGGCTTGCCACCTGGGCAAAACACATGGCCCACTGGCGTTGAACTATTTAATTTCCTCTTGTAGCAAACACACTGCTGTTACAACATATGCTGAGCACAAATGGTTAAATTTTAACAAGTCCCTGAAGGACTGGTACTTGCTTAGCCAGGGCTTCCTTTTCTAACTGGAAATCCTGTCTCAAGGCCTGCAACTTGCCCTGGCGCAGGTTTGAGTTGCCGCCTGGTTCATGTTCCATGCTCTTAATTGCTCAATTCTAGTTATCAAGTACACATCTCGTCCCTTTTCTCCAACTACTCTATTGCCCAGTCCTGCTACGACTGGGGGTAGATCCACCTGCCACCCTTCCGGTCAACCAGGGTGGAGAGAAAAATGCTAAACCCCTCTCCAGTTCTCAGACTTACTGCAGCTGAGAGTAGGCTCACCTTTAATCATGCAATCCTCAACATATAACACTAACAGTACCAAACAAAAGAAACACAAAATAACAAAGGTAAAACAGATAGATGGTGTAAATTCTATAGGGCTCCCCTATTCTCAATTGCTCACCAAACTGTGACAAATCTGTTACCAATTTATCTACTGCAGGACGTTGGGGAAACACACCATATAATCAAATTTTAAAGCTTAATTAAAAATAATAAAACAACAATGAAGAGTGTTGGGAACGCTCCCACATTACGCAGGAAGACCATGAATACTTTAACCCTTAAGCCACTTTAATACTCACACATGTCCAAACTGGCCACATCTGTATAACGTTCAGAGAAGGGGAATAGGCAGACGGGAGATTATCCTGTATACAGCTTGTCCAGAATTTCCAACATGCTTCTGCTCTTGGGAGAGCTGTTTTTTACACCCTGGAATCTCCTGCAGTGTCTCTTTTAGAGAGTTCAGTTCAGATTCCAGCCCGTGGCTTCTCCAGTTTCACCAAGGCAAGCTGAATTTCAAATTAACCCGTTCCTAGACAAATTGCTCACACTGTGTCAGAGGCTTTTCTTTGGTGATTAAAAGCTCCTTTGAGATATATGATCTTATCTAGATTGAAGGTACCTTCTAATGGGCATTGTTTAGATAGATTTTCACGCGTGTAAAGATTCCAATTCTTTAAATACCTGCAGGTTTTAAGACCATAATGTACGTACATGTAACATGCTGGGGTACCCTTAGGGGGTGAGGTGGAATATTTAGACTGTCCCTCCCCCATTTTCCACACACACACACACCAAGGCCATTATTTCCTATTACCACGATGCATCATATCTTGCTGCACAGTCAATAAATTCAGATGGCGTGAACCCAAGAGAGACAGACGTCCCCACAGACAGTCTTCCTCCCAGTGTGGCTCTGGGGCATATGCTGGGGGATTTTTACAAGAGCTCTCCATACAGCTTTAAACATACAGCTCCAAAAGCTACCTGGTTCCAGAAATCTTCTTTCAATCTTTAAGTATTAGAGACAATGGGGCGTCCCCCAGGCACTTACTGCCAAATTGTTCCATTTTGTAAGGGGACTCTAACCCCTCTTCCCCGCGTCAAGGTAAAGGGACTCTAACCCCCACCTCCCGCGTCGAGCGCTCACTTACCTCTCCAGGGGACTCGAACACCTGGACTGGGACTCAAACCCAGGCTGGGACTCTAACCCAGACTACTTGGATCCTGTGCAAACCTGGACTGGGACTCTAACCCAGACCTGGACTGGGACTCTAACCCAGACCTAAGTTGTCAGGGACTCTAACCCCGACAATCTGCACTGGGACTCTAACCCAGGCAACCTTAACCCTACTCAACGGGTAGGTGGATGTTGCTGGATTTCTACGAGCTTCAGCTGGTTCACAGAACTCGCCTTATCGCCGACGCAGAGATCAGATTACCAGGCAAGGCTCCTCTAAATCAGAGGATGCGCGCTGCGTTGCCTCAAAGTCTGATCCCCCGCCGGAGAGTCAGACAAAGTCCCGGCGGAGTCGCCAAAGATGTCGGGGACTCGAACCCCAACAGCGAAGTTCGTTGTCTGACCGCAGAGAGACCAGGCAACACCAGCAAGGTCCGATCAAAAGTTCTTTATTGATAAGTGCACGTATCAGTAAAGAACAGCTCGTATCCGAAAAGAACCAGCCCCCTCTTTACAGCTTAGTATTAGCTTATATAGACAGTTTTATTACATCATAGATCATTCACTAGAGCAATCCACCCCCTTTGTCTAACAACTAGAAATTAGACACCTTTTAATATATACGCATGCCTAGTCTCTACAATATTGAATTGTTAATATCTCAACAAGCGCCAAAGGTTAGGAATGTGAGGGAGTTAAAAACACACCGAACACTAAACCAGGGAGTTAGTCAGAACTGTGAGATGCTTGTGTTTCTTATCGGTCCTTCAAACACTGTGTCTTAACACAACACAGCTGGCATCAGCCCCCTCACTTATCTTGCTCTTTCCCAGGGCTTTGTGAGACAATTCTGCCTGTCAGTATTTCACTCTGGGTTTTCCCAGAAACCTCTGCTAGCCTGATTTTAGTCAGGTTGGCACAACTGGTTTTGTGCTACATCTTTATTCAGGCCTAACAGATTGAACTCAAAACCCTGGGTTTAGCAGGCTGTTGATTTCACAAAACAAATCAGGTCAATTTCTTGTTTTGATCCATCTAGCTTTTACATTTTAGGCTGGTAGGAAACGGGGCAGTACAACTGCTAGCCATCGTCATCGCCTGGCTGCTTGGCAGAAGATGGGAATGACTTGGCTGAGTCACTCCCTTGTCTGCCCAGGTGCCCCAACTGATCTCACTGAGATCAGCTAAAAGAGCACCTAGGAGTACAATGACAATGGCTACCAATCATAATGCACCTTCTGCTGCCAAAAGACAATGAGCTGCTGCTGTGTAGCAATGCAGTCCCATGTCTGCCAGAACCCAGGAGACGTACGGTGTGACGGTGAGCTGAGCGGGCTCCATGCTTGCCGTGGTATGGCATCTGCTCAGGTAACCCAGGAAAAAAGGTGCGAAATGATTGTCTGCTGTTGCTTTCACGGAGGGAGGGAGGGTCTGATGACATGTACCCAGAATCACCCGCGACACTGTTTTTGCCCCATCAGGCATTGGGATATCAACCCAGAATCCCAATGGACAGCGGAGATTGCGGGATAGCTACCCACAGCTACCCAAATTGCAACGCTCCAGAAGTCGACGCTCCCTGGTACTGTGGATGCAGTCCACTGACTTAATGCACTTAGAGCCCTTTGTGTTGGGACACACACAATCGACTGTATAAAAACAATTCCTAAAAAAAAAACCACTTCTATAAATCTGACCTAATTTCATAGTGTATATATACCCCAAGACACTTGATCACAGCATGGATAGGCTAAGAGACTACTTACACTTTGGCCTGGTTTACACTGGGGGAAGGGCGGGGGAACAGGGTCAATGTAAAACACAAAACTTCAGCTACAAGAATAGTGTAGCTGAAGTTGATGTATCTTATTCTGACTCACCTTCTGTCCTCACAGCACAGGATTGACAGGTGGGGCTCCCCCATCCACTCCACTCCCACCTCTTACCCTGGTAAAGTTGCAGAATCAACAGGAGCACATTTGGTGATTGATTTACTACCTGCAGACAAAAGACAATAAATCAAAGTCCAATAGATGACTTACTACCCAACAATCCAGTGAACAGAAGTAATATACCCTTGGATCTGAGCTCTAAAGAGCTGAAAAACAAGGCTGACACCCTTGGCTGTTACACAGCCTCTCTGCCCCCACTGCTTTCTACCTCGCCATGATGAGCTCCCAGACACGCACCAAACACCATTCACATGACTTTGAAAATTAGGTAACTAAGTGAGGATCACTTCCCCGAAATGACTCCAATTGAGGAATTCAGAGCAAGAACCATTAACACAGAATTCTGTTCAAAGAAAGAGAAGTCTTTCAGCCTCCCTCCTCTCGCTGGTTCCTCTCCTTCCGTCTCTTCAAAGACAGTTCCTTAGAGAATATTTAAAAATAAACGATACAAAGTGTTTGAAGCGTCAGTTATTGTGTCATTGGGGGTAACATACAGGTTGTAGGGGGATGTTAGCATTTTGGTATTGGACGGCATATACATATACACAGTCTGTCATGTCCCCAATGCGGGGTACACGGTGGGTGAGTTCAAGGTACAGCCAGCAAGCAGTGAGGGTACATCACTCATACAAACAGGTTATGGATAGTCGTGGGCATGAATAAATGAGCGGACTGGGTAGTGATGATAGGATGACCCTCACAGGGCAGAGTTCAGTTTGGTTGGTTCAGGGCTCAGGGGATAAAGTCCAACAGGGGAAGTTTACAGGTCTCTTCCCCCTTGTGGGTGCACGAAGTCATGCCGGCTTACTCTTGGTATTGACGGTGGCCAGTGTCGTGCTCTGTGTAAATGTCTCTGGACCACCGAATAGCGTCCGAGACCATTAGGCATCTCATGAGCCACGCGTATCGACGGCCCACCCCACAGGTCCGCAGTACTCGTTCATTAAGGGGGTCCCAGGCGCCCAAGGCCCCAACGATCAGAGCATCGGTGTAGACCTCGTAGCCCTTTGCTCGCAGGGTGTCAGCCAGGGGAGCGTACTTTTCGAGTTTGTGGGCTCGGGCTTGGCGGAAGGCCGTGGTCCTATTCTCAAACGGGATTGTCACGTCGACGAGGATGATCTTTTTCCGGTCCTCATCCGTGACGACGATGTCCGGGCGCAGCAGGCTGTCAGTGCCGGGGATGGCGCGATTGACAGCGATCTCTCCCAGGTGCGGGGCGATGGCCTTCACCAGGCGGTCCTGGACGGCATTGTGGCGCACCTGCCAGGCTCTCCCATGGGGCCTGCAGCTGCACAGGACGTGGGGCAAGGTCTCCATGGCTACACTCCTACATTGCACAAACCCACCCACTGACCTGTGACTAGCAGTCTCTCACTGTTAACTCTTCCAGCAAAACGGGCCAAAGAAAGTGTATGACAGCGCTGTACACAGCCCCGGTGCTCTTTTCGGTTCCTTCCCACAGAACTTTCGCTCCATACCAGTCCAGTGCCTTGCTGTTGATTGTCTAACCACTGCATGCATGTGCTATACCGTACCCTGAGCTGATTCCCGGCTTTTGGGCTCAATACAGCCTCACAGCTCCGTGTCTCTGTGGCGCAATGGGTCAGTTAACCAAACGGATGGTGGTTCGAGCCCACCCAGGGATGACGCTAAGCCTGTGCTACTTCCTTGCTTCCCCGAGGCCTTGGGGGGGAGCTTCAAAGGTCCCATTTTGCTGCCTCTTGGCCTCAGTGCTTTCAGCTGGTGGTCCAAAGAGCGGGCTGGATGCCATTCAGAAACCCATCTGCCAGCAGCCGTGCCGGAGGCTCAGGCTTAATCCTCAAAGCGGAGCACAAAAACTTTCAGCCGGGAATATTTCGCTCCCTTCCCGCCTCCGCCCAAGCGGCAAGGGAGAAGCGGAGGAGACAGGCCGGCTCAAAGACGCCTCCCTCCCACTTCCCTGTACGCTGTGCAAAGCTCTTGGCCTGCCTCATGCCTCGTCAGGAAAGCGCGGCCATGCGGCCCAAGCCTGAGTCATGTCCGCAGCCTGGCCCGCCCCGGCTGACGGCGCGCAGAGCCACGCGAGTCAATGGCAGGTGAAGTCGGGAGCCTTGGCTCTTTCTCCTGACAGCCACCCAGCGCTGCCTAGCACCCCGAGAGCCTCCCTCGTGTTCTCCCGCAGCAGCCGCCTGCCGGTGTGGGTGGGAAAAGGGGACCAGGAAGTACTGCAGCCTCATTCTGGGACAGGAGGCCCTCACCACGCCCAGGCCTGCCTCTTGCCTTCAGCCCAGGCAGCCAGAGGTGCCACAGGGAGCTCCCTCGCAGGCTGCCGCTTCGCCTCAGCCACCTCTTGCCTCATGGCCTAGGCTTCACCGGCTTGCTTGAAGGCCCACAGGGAAAAGAAACAAGCGCATGCGTAGCAGAGGATGGTTTCGATCCATTGACCTCTGGGTTATGGGCCAAGCACGCTCCCGCTGCACTACTCTGCTGGTTCTTCACACCCTCCCCCTGCCACCTAGCCGCCACTATCCGGATTAGTGCCTTACGTGCTCTCACGCTGGCAGGCAGATGCGCAGGCTGCTAGACAGCTGCCCTGGTCACAGGATTTTACAGGTTCTACAGGGTAAAAGGGATCTATTTGGTGTTTGGACCCCATTGGGAGCTGGGTAGCTGAGTGCCGGAGATGGGAGCACGTCTTAAACTGTTTTCAGTTAAGCTTTCAAGCTTGTGGGGGACGAGGTTCAGCCTTGGATCCGTGTCTGCAGCAGGCAAGCGCGTCTGGCTTAATCGCCCCCCACGCTTTATTAGCAGATTAAAACCCGGAGCAAACGCACACGCCTTGCAAAGGAACAGGAGCCGGGATCTCGAACAATAGTCAACATTTTATTAAGATGACGTTGAAAAAAAAAAGTGTACGGTACAGAGTTTCGGCGTAAAAGTTGCTGGTGCTTAGGGAACAACGTACAGCTTACCCAAGGGGTGGGAAGTTTGGTTTAAGATTGGGTGGCGTAAGGAATACATAATCTGCAGTAGCCCTGACTGGGAGTAAAAGGTTAACGTGCAGACACTGAGTTAGGAGGGTATGTAGTCCATATGAGGGCTACGTTCGGGTGTGGAGTATAACGAGCGGTTACGATGATGAGGATGGATTGACCCGCATTTGGTGAATTTAACGTTCGGTGTTTTGGAATCTTTGCCACAATCTAGTTGAAGCAGGGTCAGTATGAAGTCTGCCCTGCCATCTGTTGGTGATCTGTCGTCAAGGCCTTTTGGGGCTGATGTCATTTGCATGGTTCCACCCACCCCGGATTGCATGATGGGAGTGCTTGTCCAAATGGTCATTTCAGCCGCTGCGGGATCCCCAGTCTCTTTGTTATTGGGGCAGGAGTAATCCTGTGTATTTTCCTGTTGATTTTGGATCAAGGACAGAGTAAATGTACCTGGCATTTGAGGCCTGAGAGCGTCACCCTCGCCTGAAAAGTACTCACCATTAAGGGGTATGGGTTCCTAACAGCAGCATGTGGTGGGAGGTAAAAATGGATGTTTGTTGGGCCATTGCATGTGCTGCTCATGTCCTTTCTGCTGCTCTTGGTGTGGAAAGACAGAGATGGTTTTGAATCTCTTCAAATTGTTGTTAGTGGTGCTGTTGCTCACCCTAAGCTTATGCTGTTAGATCTCTTTCAAGGTGTATTTTGGTCCTGAGATGTAACAAACGTTAGTTGCAGAGGTGGTTCATGTGCTGCAAGAATCATGTCCCCCCCCTGTGGTCCCAGAGTCCAGAATTTGCATAAACCCACCCACTGACCTGTGACTAACAATCTTGCTCTGCTAACTTTTCCAGCAAAACTTTTCTGCCATGTTCTCCTTCAGCAGTATATTCTTACTAACTTCTTGTTTTAAGTATCAGCAGAAACCATCTGTTTAAGTGTAACTAAAATTTCTACTTATTTATTCAAGATTTTAGGTGTATGTTATAACAGATTGTTTGTAGTGGGATAATAATTAATTTTATTTTTAAACTAAAAATAGTAGAAAACCATAAAATGTGCATTTAGAAATTTCAAAAAAAAAATCCCCAGAGTGCTAAATGCAAATATTGATTTTCCATCTCTCTTAATTTGCTATTGTTTGGAACCCATGTCCCTTGTCTAACGATTTTTGTGTAGGTTCGGGTGAGTCCCAAAATCAAGAACTGCTAAGTACCGTTCTACTGTCCTTGATTCATATCACCAAGATTACTACACTTTATTACTCTTGCCGTAATAAGAAAGAGTTTGGGGATCCCACAGCAGCCAAAAATCACCATTTGGACAAGCACCCCCATCATGCAATGCGGGGTGGGTGTGACCATGCACATCAGCAACAAAAGGCCTTTACAACACATCACCAACAGATGGCAGGGTAGAGTTCATTCTGACCCTGCTTACATCCTCCCCCCAGCCAAGAATTGGTGGTCCTCATAAATCACTGTTATACCAACTCATTGGTATTGAATGCAGAAGTTATGGCTAGCAAAAGTAGCCACCCATCTCTGCCCTGTAGCATCCAGCTTAGCCCTTGTTAACACAGAAGTCAGTGGATTGTTCTCTGTCCATACCTGAAACTGAGCACCTGACAAGTAGTCTTGAAATTTCTCAGTGATGGCCCATTCCAAGGCCAAGAACTGCAGCTGGTGGATGGGATAGCGAGTTTCGCTATCGGACAGTCCTCAGCTGGCAAAGGCCACAGATTTACATTTACTTCCACTTCCTAGTAGGAGAGTGCTCCCAGACCCTCCAAACTGGCATCAGCATGCAGGATACTGTTTGTTTGGTCAGCAAGGACTAGGACTGGCACATGAATCAGGCAAATAATGATTTCCCGTAAAGCCCTGTCACATCTCTCATCCCGCCATGTCCCCAATGGAAAGGCGAGGAGCCCCTCCCCTGTCCCAGGCCAGGCACACCAGATCTGTGGGGGGAGGTGTTCATGGCCCAGCCCAGGTGTGCTGGAGCTGCTGGGGAGAGAAGATCCTCCCTCAGCCCAAGCCCACCAGAGTTGATGTTGTAGTGTGGGAGAGGTATCTGTCACCTGGTTCTTAGATGCTCTGATGAGAGGGAGCAGGAGAAAGATTTTTCTTTTCCTTGCATTTCAAATCCTCCACCCCCTGACCCACTTTCTGTTCTAGCCTGATCTCTCTCTCACATCTCCAGGGCCATCCTTAGCCATAGGCAGCCGCCTAGGGCACCACTAGGTCTGGGGGCACTGCTCTGCTGGGAGCCTGGACAGACGGGAAGCAGTGGAGCATGTAAGAGCAGGGCTGCTGGGTCCTAGAGAGAGCTGAATGCAGCACAGTCTGAGGGAGGGGATTGGCTGCTCGGGTCTCTGGGAAGGGGAGGGGGTTGGGGTTGGGGAAGGAGCTCACCTGTGAGTGTGACTCTTTCCCCCTGCTGAGGTGAGGTGAGGCAGGCTCTGCGGCTCTGGAACCAGTATCCTCTGTTGTCCCCCATAACATCCATTCTTCTCCCCCCCTGCCCCATAGAGCACCCCCTCCTTTCTCCCTCCTCCCCAGGAGCATCCCTCTCTCTCCCCTCCCTCCCCTCTGTCAGGGCTGGGTTGGGTGAGGTGCTGGGGGGTACGTGGGGGGAGGCTAGCTGCCTGCTGAGGAATGAAAGTGAAAGTAACTCACTTCCTCGGCCAGGATTGGAATGTCACACAGGGCTGGGCTGGGGTTAGCCAGATGTGTGAAAAATCAAGACATGGGGTTGGGGTAGGGTGAGCAGATGTCCCTATTTTATAGGGCCAGGCCCAATTTTGGGGTCTTTTTCTTATATAGGCTCCTTTTACCCCCCACCCCCTGTCCTGATTTTTCACACTTGCTGTCTGGTCACTCTAGGTGGGGGTAATTGGTGCCTATATAAGACAAAGCCCCAAATATCGGGACTGGCCCTTTAAAATCAGGACATCTGGATCTGGTCACCCTAGCTGGGGAGCACCTCTCGCCCCCCGGGCTGGCAGCTGCCAGCGATCCATCTCATCCTGGGAAAGCTGCACAGGGCAGGATGAGCTGCTTTGGCTCCATAGGTGACCTGTCCCTGAGATCAGCTGCTGTGCTAACTTCACCATGGTCCGCAAGGCTGGTGGTGGTGCCCATTGGCGTGTGATTGAACCTGAGGGTTTGCTGCTGCTGTTGCCACTCTGCACCCCAAGAGGTGGATTTTGGGGTCTACTGCAGCTGTTGGACCAGCAGGCTAGGGGGTGAGCCAAGCATGAAAGCAGTACTGTGTTGCCATTTAGATTGTGATTTAACAACTTTGTTTGCCAAAAATTCTTGCTAACAATCCTGAATCCAATTTCAATATATTTTTTTAAAAAATCAATATCTTAGCCAAAAACAGAAAATTAAGTTGTTGACAATTATTAGTGACAGGTTTGGTTTGAGGCAGGGAGTGGGCCAGTTTTCATCAGAGAAACAAAAAATGTCGACTGACTTTCCCATAGCCTGTTACTCCTGATAAGAGCCCTCCAACAACTGTAATATGCTCATCTCCTTACTAGTGTATATAGCAGGGGTCAGCAACCTACGGCACACGTCCCAAAGGTGGCAGGTGAGCTGATTTTTGATGGTACGCAGCGGCAGGCTGAGCGGCTCAGCCCATCACTGCTCTGGGGTTCCGGCTGCTGCCCTATTGCCAGCTGGGATACTGGCCGTCGGCCCCATTCAGCACCTGCTGCTGGCCTGGGGACCCCCAAGGAACCCCAGGCTGGCAGCGGGCTGAGCAGGCGGCTGAACCACTCAACCTGCTGTCAGCCTGGGGTTCCATTCACTCAGCCGGCAGCTACTCCGGGGTTCCGGCTGCCAGCCCCTTGCCAGTCAGGAGCCCAGCTGCCGGCCCCACTCTGCCTCCTGCCAGCCTGGGTGAGCAGAATCCCAGGCTGGTAGCGGGCTGAGGGGGGTTGGCGGCCGGGATCCTGGCTGGCAGGAGTTGGTGGTCAGAACCCCAGACCAGCAGCAGGCTGAGCAGGGCCTGGGATCCTTGTCTAGGGTTCCAGCCACCAGTCCCACTCAGCCCGCTGCCGGTCTGGGGTTCCATTTACTCAGCTGGCAGCGGGCTGAGCAGGACCGGTGTCCGGGACCCCAGATAATAATAGTTTATTTATATAATATAGACATAGAGAGAGACCGTCTACAAACGTTAAAGTGTATTACTGGCACGAGAAACCTTAAATTACAGTGAACTTGGCACACCACTTCTGAAAGGTTGCTGACCCCTGGTATAGACTGACCATATGTTGTACTAAGATTCTCCTGCTTTTTTTTTTTCCTGTGAGTCAGTATAGCTTTTGCCAGCCCAGAAGTTGGGCAGCCAATGTTTTATGTTTTCACAATGTTTTCTCCAACTTTCATAAAGTAAATACATAGTTAATATGAGTTAAAAAGGCCAGGGACACTTCCTTGTGAAGAATCTGTACAGCAGATCATGCTAGAGCTGTGAAAATGTCAGTTTTGATGGAACTTTAGAGGCAGTGATTTATCATGTATTTTATCATGTGAATGTGCTGCTATTGCTAATGTCTTTCCAAACAAAATAAGGCACACTAGGACTTCTGTAACATTTCTGTGCTACCTTAATCTAGATGAGATGATTCTGTGCTGACTTCATTTTGGTCACTTTGTGCTTTACCTAGCAGTAAAACTAGGGTTATATTTTCCCACTGTTTGGAAACCCAGCTTGTTAAACTGATTTTGCAGCCAAAAAAGCCAGAAAGATTGCTTTTAATTAAAAAAAAATCTTTGTTTCAATACCTCTTCATATAAATTTCCAATAAAATTTTGACAAATTAAAAAAATTATATTATTTGCATCATTCTGTCAAATCAGAATTTTTTCTATAGTGCTACTTCTTTAGTGCTAATGCATCAGCATTACAGTGTGCTTAATTAAGTTAAACTGGTTTTAATAACATGAATGTGGCAAGTTTTCCAATACTGTATGCTTATATTTGTGTTGCTAAGAGCAGATCAGGCACAGGGGCACCAGTTTAATAATCTCGCCTAGGGCACCAGAAATCCTAAGGACGACCCTGTTCCCGTCGCCCGGTAATTGCAGGGCAGGCCCGACCCCACACTCACGGGGTGGCGGGAAATGGAGTGATCCGGCCCCAGCCTGCTGCACTCTGCTCCCAGCCTTGGAAGTTGGGGGGGTGGGAGGAAAACACCCCCCAGCACTCACCAGCGGCGCGGCTGGGAGCTGGTGGAGCAGAGCAGGCTGGGGCCAGGTCGTTCCACTTCCCACTGCCCGGTGAGTGCCGGGTGCGCCTGATCCCTCCTGCCGTCCACCGGGGTGTAGCTCAGGGGAAGGGGCGGAGTGGGGGGGGATGGGGTGGAGCATGGGTGGGAAGAGGGGGGTGGGGGAAGAGCAGTGGGGGGTGGGCTTTGGGGAAGAGGCAGAGCAGAGGCAGGGGCAGCTTTCCTGGCCAGCTCAGCCAGCCGGGGGATCGAGTTCGCCGCTGGAGCAGTACGCAGCTGCGTAGGGCACCAGGAAATTTGGAGCAATTTGGTGCCTCAGATTTCCTGGCGCCCTACACAGCTGCGTAGTTTGCGTCTGGGTAAGGACGGCCCTGTATCTATGTAACTTACTGAGTGGTTGGTGGGCTGAGCTTCCTCCTCCTGGAGCTTTTCAGGGATGAGATTTTGATGAATTGCAACAAGAAGAAAAATCTCCCCTGTTCCTGTTTGTCACCTTGGCCCCTTCTTGTGCCCCCCTCAGCCTCTGTTCTTCCTGCTCGGGGCGATGCAGAGCCAAGCCCCCATCTTCCTGCGTCACAGAGTCTGTGGCCACCTCTGGACTATTGCCACTGGCGAGTGTGGCTCCCTCTTCTTCCCCAGAGGGGCTGCAACAGCAGCTCCCCTGTTGGGTCTGGGGGTGTCAGAGATCCAGGCTATGGGGTGCAGGTGATCCAGGGCCAATAAATCCCCTGCCTGCGGGGAGGCCAATGCATGTGGTGGCCATAAGCACCACAGGGTTTAACCCTGTCTGCTTCCTTCCCCACGGCTCTGAGTTCGATGGCACTGATGTCCCCCTGTGGCTGGGGAGATGGATTTGTGGGCCCAGCACAGTGCAGGGGGCTTCCAAGACAGCCTGTAATTCAGCAAGCGCTTTGCAGCTGGGCCTTGGGCTGGGGGTGATTTTCTCTCCTCGCAGCGGATGGGGGATGCGCTGGGACCAGGTCCTGGCTCTGTTTCTGGGAGCTGGTTTCCCGTGAGGACACACCAGCCGTCACTGCTCTCTGCCTAGGGGAGAACCCCCTGGGAATGTGCTCCTGGCCCAGCCGATCTGGAAGGGTAAACGGGATAGTGGACAACACGGCAAGGTGGGGCTAGGTCCCTGAGCAAACAAAGGGGGTGGGGTGAGAGCAGAGACGAGAACTAGAGATGGGGGAGGAGACAAGGTCTCGAGGGAGGGAACAGCTGGAGAGAGCCAAGGAGCACAGTGGACAAGGCTGCCCTGTGAATACTAGAGGTCACAGGTGTTCTGCAGAAAGCCCCCAGCCCGCTGGACCCATGGGGTGATGGTCAGCCCTCGGGACTCTGACTCTCACAGTCCCAGTTCAGAGCTTGGCAGGACCTGCTGGAGCTGCGTCGTATTGCTACAAAGCCCCAGAGGCCCTACTGCTCAGCATCCCAATTGCACAAAAGTCTCTCTTTTCCCTCCTGCTGGGTTACTAATGCCCACTCAAGGAAGATCTTTGGTCCAGATGGCCCCATGCTATTGAACCTGAGAGTCCAGCTAGAGATGCCTTCTCTCCTTTGGGCTGACTTATCGCTGCATTCCTGGCTGCCTCAGCTGATGACCACAGGCTCTTCAGCACCCCGGCCCCTAGCCCAGGGCAGGTGAAGGGTTTGGAGCTCCCCATAGTGGCTGGGGCTCCCTAGGTGGCTTTTACCATGGCCCTGCTTCAGCTCCTGTCCTGGCTTGGGGGCAGGGCCTCCAGGGGAAGAGGAGAGTTGGGGCCATGGAGAAGGGAAGAGCCGCGTGGCTCCCCCACTTCTACCGAGGTTCCGGTGGTTTTGCTCAGGAGCAGAGGCTGCATCATTGTTTAAATCTAAACCAACACCAAATGAGGATGGAGACATTCCCCAGGGATCTCAGTCCGAACCTGCAGCCCTCAGCTGTTGCTGCTGGAGGGTGTGAAGCCCTTTCACTCGTATTGCCTATTGACCCCCCCTTCCCTGTCCACTGACTGCTCCCTGCCACCCCATCCAACCCCTCCTCTCACTCCTGATGGCCCCCTGGGACTCCTGCCCCATCCAACCACCCCTTCTCTCTGTCCCTGACTGCCCCCCATCACCTCATCCAACCCCTGCTCCTTTGTGACTGTCCCCCTGGGACCCTTGCCCTCATTCAATCCCCCTGGTCCCTGCCCTCTGACCTCCCCGAACATCTGATTCGCGGGAAGCAGGGAAGGGGAAGGAGAAGGAGGGCGGAGTGTTCAGGGGAGGAGAGGGACATGAGCTGGGGCCGGAGCCGGGTGGACAGCTGCCTGCACTTTTGTTAAATTTAAAAGCTTTTTTAGAACCAGTTGTCCTGGAACAACCGGTTCTAAAAGGGTTTCTAAATTTAACAACCGGTTCCTACGAACCAGTGCGAACCGACTCCAGCTTACCACTGACCATGCCTATGCGTGGCCAGCAGACAGCGACAAAGACCTCTAGCCAGCCTGCTCCCTGCCATGCCAAACCCCCACTGAAGGCCACCCACAGACCAGCATGCGGGGTGGCTGCTGATGCGCTGTGGCCAACATCAGAAGATGGTAGGAAAGCAGGGCCAGCCCCCCTGGTGGGGCTTCTTACTGTTCCCACTCAAGGTGCTCACTTTTGCAGTGGGGCAGGAGATTTTATCCCAAGAGGCTTTTCCCCAGCTGGGGAGAAGCAGAGAAACACCCAGGCTCCCAAGGTGCTATGTAGCAAACCCCCTCAAGCACAGGGACAGAGAGAAACTGCTCCACACCCTAGCCTGGGCAGCCGCCCATTGTCTTTGGCAAGTCAGGAAGGGCAAAGGTGAGACTGGAAGTGCCTGGGGCTCATGCCCCAGCCTTTGTGACACCCAACCCCCAACTCCTTCCCGGGGCTCTAGCAGAAGCCAGAGCATTGGCCTGAGCAGCCAAGAAGAGGTTCCAGCCCTGAAGGGAGCAGGACTTTCAGCCCAAAGGTAAAACTGCACAAGCACAACCACAAAAGGTCTTGAACTCGCAATCATCTGATCCAAAGTCAGATGCTTTATCCATTAGGTCACGTGGTCACACAAGAAAAAACTCTCCAAGTACTTCTTTAGAGAAGACGGACACTGTGTTTCTCAGACTCGGATCATCTACTGAGAGGGGTTGAGACTCTCTGGGCACAAGAAGTTGAGTTCCCAGCGAGATGTGAGACTTAATTCTCTGGAGCCAGGTGCAGGGCTTTGGCAGGGAGGCTCAGGCATGGGGGACTGGGGTGCAGCGGACGGACCGGCTGTCTAGGTTTGGAGATTTAGTCACACTGAGGCACAGGAGGGAGGAGGAATCCTGCTGATGGTCAGTGGCTGTGCAGAAAAAAGGGTGTTGATTTCTCCATCCTAAATGGCCGGGTTGGCTTGACCCTTCTCTCTGCTGCAGAGCATGGTGGCGACTGCAGCTCATCTCTTGTGGGGCAGCAGGGCACAGGTTCAGGGCACTGGGCTCCAATGCACCTGGAAGGCAGCTCCAGTGCGGTGGGGCAGGGCAGGGCCTGTGGTTTACGTTCTGCGTTGCCTGGTGCTGGGCCATTGCACAATCCCCAGCCATGCCGCACAGCGCACCCCGAGAGGGGGCAGGGGGCCAAGCAGACGATCCAGCATGAGGGGGGTGAGGATGTATGGTTGGGGGGAGGAAAGGCCTTGGGCTGCACTGGGGAGTGCAGAGCAGAGGTGACACCCTAGAAACCTGCAGCAAAGGGATGGACAGATGGGCTGGGTGGATAGAAGAGGCAGCGAGACTAAAAGAGGAGTGGGGTCTAGTGGTCAGAGCAGGGAGGGGGCTGGGCGCCAGGACCTCTGGGTTCTATCCCTGGCTCTGGGAGCGGAGGGGGTCTAGAGGTGAGAGCAGGGGGACTGGGAGCCAGGACTCCTGGGTTCCATAGTAGCAGCTGCTTTTTCCTGTGTCTTCCTCCCTACAGATCCCAGCCCAGCCCCCTAGCAGAATCTGATTGGGGGAGGGGGTTGCCCTGCCACTCCAGACTCGTGATTCAAACCTCTCCCCCCACAGGCTCTGACATCACGGAATCTCCCCCCCCCCCCAGTCAGAAAGTAGGAGCAAGTGAGGAGGAAGCTAGTGAGTCTCTTGGGGGTCTCTGGCGGAGGTGACAGCACCCACCAGACACCCACTTATGGTTGCAAGGAGACCCCCCTACAGCCCCCTGCTACGAGGGGCCAGGGCGCCCAGCCAGGGTCAGGAGGTGAGATGGGGTCGCAGTGGCAAGAAGGGGGCAGAGCTGGGGATGGTGTCAGGTCTGGTGCTGGCTACACGGGGAAAAACCACACTGCTCCCCCGCAACGCACACACACACACACCCCTCCTGGTGTTGGGAGGGGAACAGGAGAAAGGACAAAAGACGCAAGAGACGAAGAGAAAGGAGGGAGGGGTGGATGGAGGAAAAGGTGAAACGAAAAGGACAAACCCTAATGTCCCCAGTGATTCTAAGGGACAAAATCCCAGGTGCGGAATAAAATTCTGCCTCCTTAAGCTCGTGTTTTCCATGCCTAGAATTCAACTGTCACCAGATGGATCAGACTGAACAGGTTTCAAACCTCAAGGAGGCTTTTACCTTCTAAACAGGGACGGCTGTTTTCTAGTAAAATCAGGAAAAGGGAAGGAGAAAACTCAAAAGAGGTTCCTCCTGGCGCTCACGTCCGTGAACCCGAATACTCTCTCAGTCCTCAAAGAGAGACCTGGAGAAGGAGACTTGCTGAAGCAAAGCCACAGGGGTCTCTGAGGTGTCCCTGGCCCCTCGCCCCTGTCCTGCCTGGCTGATGTCAGCATCTCTCTGTGAGGTCACCACCTCCCCACCACCTTTGACCAATAGTCTGAGGTCCTGCAAAAGGCCTTTGTGATGTCACTGCCACACCCCTCCCTTGCTGTGCTAATGTCCTGCCCCTGGCCAGGCACTTTGGAGGTTTGAGCTACTCCCTGTGGATCACCCAATTAAGGACCATCAGCTATACAACTGACCCATTGAGAGAAGGCAGATACACCTTGTGACTCAGCAAGGTATGCAGGGACCTGCCTATGGACAGAACTCAGGTTTTTCTATGCCACGTGCTGGATAGTGTCCTTGAGACAAAGAAAGCAAAGACCACATGGCAAGAGACTATAAAATGCTGATGCCTCGTCTCCATCTTGTCTTCAATCCTGCTTCATACCTCTGGAGGGACTTTGCTACAATCTGAAGCTCTGTACAAAGGACTCAATGACCCATCCCAGCTGTTGATGTACTCCACAGACTTGATTTGAACCTGCAGTTTATTCCATCACTGCAACAAGCCTGAACCAAGAACTTTGCCGTTACTGGATGTGAAGGGTTAAAATCCATGTGCATTTTGTATAACAACCTGGTCTTTGGATTGTGCCAGCTCTTTTCCAGACCCAAAGTCCAAAGTATGGTCAAGGGACCAGAGGCCTAGCAAATCGTGACCAGCTAAGAGAAAGCTGGGTAACCAGAAAGCCTTGCTTGCTAAGATAGGTGTTGGAGCTAAGAACTAAATAATTGTGTCTTATTCAGAGTTGCAGATTGAACAAAGAATCCCTGTTCCTATTGTGTTAGTCTCTTCTGTAGGGAGACGTTCTTCCCACAGATCCAGCCTTGAGTTTATGAGAAGTTGGCACATGTCTGTATAAGATATGGCAACCTTCCACCTCCCTCCCCAGGGACCAATACCTGCCTTTAGACACACAGAAAACAATCTTTATTGCCATATACTTTCACTGGTTCTTTGCTTTAACCCCTAGGAATCTACTTGTTGGACAATCAAAGGAGTTGCTCCATTCCAATGGACCCCAAATCAGAATTCAACATAGATATTTTATACTACTAACAGTTTATCAAAGTATTCATTAAATGTTAACTTGCTTATTTGAGACCATGGGCGGAGACATTATATAACCTGTTAACCATTCGCTAATGTGCTTATCTTGTCTTGCTGCAAAACCTATCCCGGAGTGTGGAACTTTCATTCTGGGCTGTGACTATAAGCAGAAGAGTGACACCCAAGGACTGTTGCTGCTGCCCAATATGGGGCTAAACTCATGATGGCAGGATTAAGAGTCTCACACTCTACCAACTGGGTTAGCCGGATTTGAAGTCTGTCAATTGCCCAGTCGCAGTGTAGAAGGAGCCCTGAGGGCATTTATTTCTGGAGCTGAGGTTCCCTGTCTGACATTTGCCTTCTTTCCTGGTTCGTTATGTCTCCAGCGAGCAAACCGGAGCTGTCACAAGGCTGGTTAGATGCTGCTTTCTAGACCAGAGAGCTGGGGTTGATTTACATGCTGCTGCCATCAGCTGGTCAGAGTAACCAGGGTGGGAGGGTGGAATTTAGGATTCTCCCACCAGTGGGAGGTGCTGTTGGACTCATCTAGTGGGGGAGAGTCTGAGTCTGAGTTCCCCACATGCCACACACACATTTTCACAGGGAATCAGGCCCCCTGGGGAAAAACTCAAAAGAAGCCCAGGCCCAGGAGTGTCAGAGAAGGGAATCACTGTTTGCCTTAAGAGGTGGGTGAGGGAAACCTGCAGGTCCTTAGATCCCTCCAGAGCCTGACATTTGTCCTTTCTATCAACTTTCATTGTCATGTATTGTATCTTTCTGTGATGTGGGTTTCTATCTTTCCTGGAGGCTGTTTGGTCACCCAATTAGATATTAGTTCAGTTTGATAGGGTGTAGCTGAGCTTTATTGGAGAATTTAAGACAAATGACCATTTGCTAAAGTCGTCATTTCTCACTTCAGGTTTGCTTTTTCCCCATCCCTCCATGATGACATGGAGAAAGTTCAAGTGCAGTTCTGTCAACAGGAGAGAACTTTCCAATTTACTGGACATGCTAACCAACAAACAGCAGTGATTTAAAATTTCCACTCGGAAATGGTGTACAACAGCAGCACCTGAACTAACTGAAGGAATTGCATATGATTACAGTGTAGTTCAATTGTTTAAGTCAATATTGTCTCAGATGATCTGGGGAGAGAATTCCATGATAAGTGATTTTGAACTAGGCAAAATGCCCATGTATTTGGTTCCCAGAGCATGTGTAACCCAGGTTCTACAGAAGCTCTCTCCTAGCTAATCCTATATTATGGGAGATGCCCTTCATGACACAGATGTTGAGGAAATAGAAGTGGGTTTTTTTGTTGAATTTATCCTTTCTGGATGCTAAAAATGTGTGTTTTGTAAATCTAATAGCTGCAGAAAAAAAAATATTTTTCAATAGAAACTCCAGCTCTGGTAACTAACAGAGATTCTGATCCAGGCCTGTATCCAGTTCCTTGCCTGGACCTGTGCCACCAAATTAAAGAAAAGCTGGGCATGTTCTTGGAAGCCATTCCTCACTAACACTGCTGAGATTTTGAGTGGTTTTTTAAAGGATTCCACTTCAGAGAAGTGTAAATTTACCCTAACCAAGGCCAAGGATTTGGAAAGAGTCCACACCCAGTTCTTGGTTTCTGCCCCAGTAAAGGAAGCTATGGTGGCCAATGACCCAAGGAAAATTGTTTGTACCACTCCACTTCCTAGTTCTGTGTCACTGATGACAGTTCCAGAGGATACCAGGGTTAGATTGAGAACAATCATCCTTCACCATTTGGATCCAAAGAGAGAGTGCTTCCTAGGACGTTCCTTCCCTGTAAATCCCAAACTGGCTGCCTGATTGAGTAACAAGGACTTTCAGGCTGTAAAAATAACCAATGAGGCAATGAATGTATCAGGCTCCAATTTCAGACTTCTGGATACACACATGTTGAGTCCTGATTCCCTGCTTTTGTGTCTGATCCTGTGGCTACACAATAAAGCTGATCTTGGCACAGCTGCACCAATGTAGCTGTGCTGCTGTAGCACTGCTATTACAGGCTCTCTAAGCCAGTGGGAGAGATCTCTGCAGTCAAACTTGATTAGTCCAGGTTCTGCAAGCGGCAGCAGCTATGTTGGCAGGAGAAGCTCTCCTGCTGATGTAGCGCTATCTATACCGGGGGTTAGGGCTGTGTAGCTACGTTGCTCAGCTGTGTGGATTTTTCACACAGCTGCGCAATATACTTTTATTGATAAATGTCTTTAGTGTAGACCAGACAGTTTTACCTTGTGTTTTATGCATTTACATCATTTCTCCTCTAGCTTCTCCTACTTTGAAAGATTTAAAAGTGTGAAAAGAGGTACTTTTCCCTCATGATGCAAACATTCCCACATAGGAGACCCCTTCCTCCAACATATATGGCAGAAGATCCTGAGATATATGAACTCACAGAAGTGGTTGGGACAAACCACAAGTTGAGCCAAGGTTCAGTTGTTGGCAATGGGCATTAAAAGAAAACTAACATATATGACAAGAATTTGTGATCATTTAATATGTTCTTGTTACCTATTAAACTGAAATTATAGGTGAAGTTATTGGTTAAAGAGTAAGAAACTAACTGTGTGATAATCTGAATTATTTTGGAAAACTGAAAGTTGTCTTGTTTTTTGTTTCGTTAGTCGTACAGGAAATGATGGCTAATCTTGAAAAGTTAATATGATTTAATTTACTCCTTGTAGTGTAAGGAGTTCTGGTAGAAAACCTCACTCCAATGGTTGAGGTGGAAGAATGTGTGAGAGAAAGAGTGTGTAAGAGAAAATTGGCCCAGTATCGATTTTAATTTTTTGTGTTTTCAGATAGAACTTATTTTGCTTAGTTTCAAAGTCACTCTATTAAAATGAAAGCTACTCAAAGAGATAAATTGTCTAAGTTTTTACCCACTTAGACCGTAAGGGTCACTGACTTGCCCACTTCTCTAATTTGCAAAGGAAAGGCCTGACGTCTGTCATAGGTAGAAAGCTGCAATCATCAACCATCAGTATGAAGGAAAAAGCTGAAGTCCATTGCCTTTCTGGTCACATCTAAAGGCTGGTCTGTGCTGAAAAGCTATGTTGACATGGCCACAGCTCTCAGGGGTATGAAAAGTCCTCTCCACTGAGAGAAGTAGTTAATGTGATCTGAGCCCCAGTGTAGACAGTGTTAGGTTATCAGAAGAATATTTCCAGTGTTTGAAGTGTAGACACAGCCTTAGACAGATTGATCCCCTCTGGGAAGCGAGTGATGACATCAATTCCAATTTTGACCCATCTCCCTATGTGTGAGAGAGTTACTCGTATGGAGGGCTGAGCCAGCTGTCCGATCGCCTGGTTCCTCAACTGTAGCTACAGCCCTTAGTGCCCATCAATCCAAAGACTGAGAGAAATGGAGAGTTCCAACCATTGTCATTTTAGTATCTGATTGTTCATCTCTATTTTTTGTGCTGGTCTTTCTATTCTATCAAGGTGTGACTGGGATTCCCTGGAGCAGGGGTTCCCAACCTTTTTCTTTCTAAGGCACCCACTCAACATGGTATACAAACTCTACAGCCCACCTGTGCCACAACAACTGTTTTTCTGCATGTCCAGTAGATTAAAAGCCAGAGCTGTCGTTAGGAGGTGGCCAGCAGAGCATGGGGACTCCCATGAAGTTAAGTTGCTTTGGCTTCAGTCCCGGGTGGAAGAGATCAGATTTCTGACCTGAATCCCAGTGAGTCTAACACCGGCCCTGCTTTCTGGTATATTTCTCCCACCCCGAAACCAGCTCGCTGCCCCCCAGGGGGCTCCGGACCCCTGGCTGAGAACCACGGTCTTGGAGCTCTGTCTAGAAGGAGGGAGCAAAGCTGCTGCCTTTCCTGATGGCTGAACTCAGGCCCTCAGAGTGGGATGTTCCTGCCCTGCCAGCAACACCAGGAAAGCTCCTTGAGCAGCTGCCAGGCCTCAGGGACAGTCAAAGCCTGCAGGGCCCCAGGGGCAATGAAGCAGCTGGGTCAGGCTGGGCACCCTGATTCCCAGAGAACTGCCCTGGCTCCCTGCTCAGCAGCAAAAAAGTCAATTCCCCCACCTCTGATGAATCAGCCTGGAGCTCCGTGCAGAGCTGGGGGTTTCTCCTTTCACTCCTGCTGGGGAGTGCCGGGGTCCCAGGGGCATTTCTAGCAGAGCATTGGGAACTCAACTGGGGGAACCAGCCTCTCGTTACAGAACACTCATGTTCAGACCACATCTTTATTGACAGTTTTTTATAATATGATATAATCCTAGTGTCACCATCGATAGCATGGCATGTTCAGCCTGGTGGGATACCCAGGGGAAAACTAACCAGCTCTTCAAATCCAAGAGAGTGGAGATAAATCACCTCTCCGAGTCAATGCGGGGTAATCAATAGGCAGACAGTGGGCCAAATCGCTTTGGAATGGACCCCAAAATCTTTTTATTTACTTATTATCATCATTGTTATTTTTTATTATTTACACTGCAGTCTGGACCTTGACTAGACCCTGACCAAAAATTTTGGCTCTTTACAAAAAATAACATTACCCCTAAGAACGGGGTTGTGTTACATTCCTTATGTCCTCGCTCCATCTTGTGGCCATTTCCTTTCCCTCCTTTCAGTGAAAGGCTTTGGGATTTTGTGTAGAAACTTTATTTCCTTGGGAGAGACCCTGGAGCGGGGGCTGCCTGCATGTACCAAGCACCCACTAGATTAGAAGGTGACAGACCAACACCCGTAAGACGAGGCAGCCGTCCCTGTCAAAAAAATAATCTCCCTTCTTCACTTGAGTGACAGCCTGAATGGTTCCTTCTCCGGGCAGAGCCCCAAGGATTGGCATCATCCGCAACAAAGCCATGTGTCCGTAGCAGCACCCAACCCAAAATGTGCTTTCAAAGGCGCTGTCTCCTTCCTTCTGGGGTAAAATCTGCCATTATGGTCATTGATTTTAATTTCCCTTCTCTGAGGGCAGAGATGGGGTTGGAGCTACCTCAGGCTGGGATGTAGAGCCCATGTCCCCATCTGTCAGTCACTCTGGGGACCTGCCTTTGCTTCCAGCTGACAGGCTGCCTCCAGCCTCTCTGGTCAGCTCCTCAGCGGGGGGTGTTGAGTCACTTGACAAGCATAGGTGGCACATAGGAAAGCTACTTTCCCCAGAGGCATTGGTGGTATAGTGGTGAGCATAGCTGCCTTCCAAGCAGTTGATCTGGGTTTGATTCCCAGCCAATGCAAGGCTGTGGTGTTTTCTCTGTTGGGAATTGGTTCAATTTCAGTCACATTCGATCAGTTTATCAAGGGAATGAGAGAATCAATGTCCCAAGTCCCAGCAGGTCATTAAACACACAGTGGAGAAAGAAAGGGGCAGGACTATACAGTGAGCTGTTGGGGAGTCATCCTGGTATTACAATGTCTTATTGATTTTTAATTTTTTTCCCTTTACTTCCCTTTTAGACTCAGAGCCTTTAAGGTCAGAAGGGACCAGTGTTATCATGTAGTCCGACCTGCTGCACCTTGCAGGCTAAAACACCCCACCCACCCACTCCTGTAATAGACCCGGGGGAGGGGAGCCTGGCTGCCGGCAGAGGCTGCATCAAGCTTCTGCCCCCACAGAAGAGATCAGGGGGCGGAGAAGAGCAGGCTGGGCACCCTCTGGACCATGGGCCCAGCGCCATGGCACCAGTTGCGCCATGGTAAATCCAGTACTGGTGGGAGGGGAGGCAGCTCTGTGCACTGCCCCTACCCCAGGCAGCACATGGAGGCCCTCTGCTCCCCTCCCCCCATGGGTGTGCAGAGATGTGCCAGCAGCACTAAGGTGGCTCCCTGCCCACTCTGCCTCCGTCCCTCCGTGCCGCTCCCAGAAGTGGCTGGCATGTCCCAGCATCCCCTGGGGTGGGGGAGAGGTGTCTCCATGAACTGTCTCTGCCCCGACTACCAACTCCACAGCTCCCATTCACCAAGAACTGCAGCCAATGGGAGCTCTGGGGGCAGCGCCTGCAGGCAGCGGCACACAGAGACCCCCCTGGCCCCGCTCACCTAGGACCTGCTGACGCAGGGTTGTGTGTACCGGTCACTTTGGGAGCTGCAGTGCTCGGGGTAAGCGCCACCCCCCTGCACCCCAACCCCCTCCCCCTTCGCAGAGCCAGCACCCTGCACCCAAATTTCCTCCCAGAGCTTTGCTTGTCTTCCTTTCACCTAGAACCGTCCTTCTTCTCCTGGGCTGCAAGTAGCCATCCCTGGGAAGCCAAGAGGCAGGCACAGGATTTTGCCTCCCAGCAGCCAACCGCACCTCCCCAGGCTTTGCAGAACGAATGGTGGTGCTCTACTAACCCCACTTAGCTGCACTGAGGTGCTTAGCTTCTGCCCTGCCTTCCTCAGCTCGACTTTCCTCTTTTGCCCCATTCCTGCCTCACTCCCTCCTTTGGCAAGTCACACAGAGGAGGCCAGCAGGAAGAGACGGCCGCCATAGGCCAACCTCCAAGGGCAGAGGACACCAAGCCACAAGGCTTCAAAAGGTGATTGGCCCAGATCCTCTAGCTTTCCCCTGGCGATGCCAAGGCTTTTTCTCAGCTCATTTCACCACCTTCTGTCATGCAGGGGTTGGGGTTATCGCAGGGACAGGCCAGGGGTAGCAGTAAGAGCGCCTTGCTGGACAGAGAGAAAAAGTAAACACGTCTGTTCCTGCCTCATTTCAAACCAGGGACTTTCTGCGTGTTAGATAAATGTGATAACCACTACACTACAGAAACTCTGCGGCAGTGTTTGCTCCCTCCCTTCATAAGAACAGCCATACTGGCTCAGACCAAAGGTCCATCCAGCCCAGTATCCTGTCTGCCAACAGTGGCCAATGCCAAGTGCCCCAGAGGGAGTGAACCTAACAGGCAATGATCAAGTGATCTCTCTCCTGCCATCCATCTCCACCCTCTGACAAACAGAGGCTAGGGACACTGTTCCTTACCCTCCTGGCTAATAGCCATTCATGGACTTAACCTCCATTAATGTATCTAATTCTCTTTTAAACCCTGTTATAGTCCTAGCCTTCACAGCCTCCTCAGGCAAGGAGTTCGACATGTTGACTGGTGCTGTGTGAAGAACTTCCTTTTACGTGTTTTAAACCTGCTGCCTATTACTTTCATTTGGTGTTCCCTAGTTCTTATATTATGGGAACAAGTAAATAACTTTTCCTTATTCACTTTAGGGTGTGGGGTCTGAGCTGGGCTGACTTTAGTCCCAGGCTGGGGTCTTCTGAATGGTGGGAAACATCCTTGGCTGCTACCCAGGGACAGCAGCTACTGGTGACATACCAGGGCTGGGATGAGAGGGGAATGTTGCATGGACTTTATCATACAGGGCCCATCCTGCTTCTCAGAGCCCACAGGCGAGAATCTAGAGAAGGGTGAGTCATTTCTCAGCTGCATTCTCAGGAGAAGCCGGTAGCCGTCCTTGACCAGACACCCAGGAGAGCAACCACGGCAATTCTGCGGAGAGCTCTGGCTGCCAGGGAACCAGCTAGGAGAGGGAGTGCTGGGGGCTCTGCAGTTTTTGCAGTGGGGCTGTCTCAGGAGTCACAGGTGGCTTTGTTCGGGGGGCGGGGAAGTAGGGACTACAGGATGTGAGGCTGGCTGAAATGAAACTGCACAAAAAACCTCCCCCTTTGCTCCAGCTATGGCCCTACTTTGGCCTCTCCCCCTTTCATAAATACCTCCATATCTACTCCAGCTCTCAGAAACCCCCTCTCTCCCATGGGTATTTTCACAGTTTCTTCATTTTTTCATGGAGGGAGAGAGAAAAAAAACAAGCCTATTAATTTGAGCTACCGACACAGTTCACAGCATGAAATACACAATTTTGTGTTCAATGAGTTGTGTTCATTTACATAACATGAAAAATATGTTTTGGGCAATGCATGAAAACCTCACTGCATTGAACAACCCACTTGATATAGTTAATGTACTACAGAATATTTAAAGAAGTTAAGAAAGATGTGCTTATAAATTAACATGTTGTGCCATTTACACACGCACAAGACAGAAAGAAACTGAATTATTTGAGCTAGTAAAATTTCCACTTTCTCACAGCATTTTAGTTCTCAAGGTTGTTTTAATTTGTTTTTGTTTTTTTTGGAACTAGAAATGGGGAAAGAGCACATTGAAGTCAGTGGAATAACCGCAATGAGGGATTAGTCTCATTATTTGCCACTAACAAAACCTTTGTTAACAGAGAGTTAACTTTGACTGTGAATATCTCTTACCTTCCAGAACACTGAGTTCAGTAAAACTCAAACTCTGGAAAAACAAGGAATACAGAGTGAGGTTACATGCCCAGATAACCTTAACTCTGCCCTCTAGAAGAGAATCCCTGATAGCATATGAGAACAAGGAAAGGTTTGGGGACAAATTACAGCTACTTCCCAAGAGTTTGTTTCTTCTGTAATTAATTGATCCTGGCCCCATCAGTTGATCCTGGCCTGGTGCCTGGCTGTGGAATTTATTATTTACTATCTTTATACCAGTATAGTTAAAGGCAAAATTGCTTTACAAAAGCTCCTTTATTTTAGGTTATACAAACAGGTCACTTCCCCAGCTATTTCAAGGAGATGGAATTTTCCTGACCCACAGGGAACTTAAACTAACATGCTCAAGATCACACATTCCTTCGGAGAAAACGAAGGGGAAAAAAACCAAAACCCACCAAACCGTTGCTCTTTCTACCCAAATGATCAATGAGACCAGAAAGTGAGACTGTGCAATTAACTGGCTGGGACTACACTGACTCTGCAGTTACTTGGATGCAGACACACCCAGCTCTACAGTTGGTAAACGTACAGAGACTCTGCTGCTGCTCATGAACCAGCAGCACATGACCTGTAAACAGCTGCCATTTGAATGTATCTGAAAGTCACAAGGAACAACAATCTGTGTTAAAGGAAGGTTGCCATTTATTAGAGCCCCAACTGCTGCCGTGTGCACAAACAGAGGATTGAATGTGTAACAGGGAGTTTGGTAAATCTTGGTTATTTTAGTTTTGTAACAGGCTCCTGTCCACCTCCAGTAGAGTTGTCAGCCCCAATGGCAACTTACTTACCAAATGTAATACAGACTAGTCCATTCCTCCCAAGTGGATGTGGTTCTTGTTCTTCTGCACATTGTAGCCCATGGAGACCAAGGACCTGCAAATGTGTCTTCATGTGCCTTTGTTTAGTTGATGAAAACAAACCTAGAAACTTAGAGGATTGGAACTGATTTCAGCTGAGGGACATGTTTGCTAGGTTTTGATGCATTGGCACAGGAGAACTTTGAGTGTGTCCATTCATTTTAGGGATCCCTATTTAGGGGAGCTCCTGAGCATACTAGAAATAGAATTATTTTCATTGAAGAAACAGGCTTGTAAGGGAGCACTTGGATTTGAACCAAGGACCACTTGATCTGAAGTCTAACACTCTACCACTGAGCTATACCCCCTTGACATCAGCATAGGCAAGTCCGTGATCTTTAGGATTTTGAAAGACAGGCTCTGCCTCAGAGAGCTCCTTTTCTATTCCCAGACCACAAGGGTTTTAAAAATGGGGTTTGATTGAACTTTATATACACATGTAGACACCACAGCTTGCGCACCCACCAGCATAGCTTCCCCCCACTGACATAGCTACCACCTCTCGGGGAGATGGGTTAACTGCACGGATGGGACAGCTCTCTCCCCTCCGCTTAGAGCAGCTTCATTATTTATGAATAGGTGGGAAATAACCTCCTGAATGGACAGGAACCAATGTATCAAATATTGCTGTGTCTGCATTCAATATAGGTAACTGGTCATATTGGGCTGGATTAGTAGGAGCGTTGCCAGCAGATCGAGGGAAGTGATTATTCCCCTCTAGTCAGCACTGGTGAGGCCACATCTGGAGCATTGCGTCCAGTTCCCCCTCCCCCCCCCACTACAGAAACAAATTGGAGAGAGTCTAGGGGAGGGCAACAAAAATGATTCGGGGGCAGGGGACTTACGAGGAGAGGCTGAGGGCAGGGCCGCCCAGAGGGGGGGCAGGTGGGGCAATTTGCCCCAGGCCCTGCAGGGCCCCCAGGAGAATACAGGATTCTATCGTATTGCAACTGTTTTTTATGGACGGGGCCCCCAAAATTGTTTTGCCCCAGGCCACTGAATCCTGTGGGCGGCCCCTGCCCAGACCGTGGTGCTGTCCCCCCACTCCACCCCCTTCCCTCGTTCTCCTCCCTCCGAGGCCCCCCCTGTGCTCCACCCTCACTCCCATCTGGCCACTTCTCACCCCTGCTCTTTGGCTGAGGCCTGCTGGTCGCTCGCTCCTCTCCTCCCCCAAGGCCTCCTCGCGCCTCTCCACCCCCTACCCCATGGTCTGCCTGCTGCCCGCCCCCTCCCCTGAGACCTGCCCTGCCCTCGCCCACACCTCTCTGCCCCCTCCCCTGAGACCTGCCCTGCCCATCGCCCCCACCTCTCTGCCCCTCCCCTGAGACCCACCCTGTCCACCTCTTTCATTGGTCATCTGTTGTTATTCCTTGAAACATCAAGGATGGAATAAAAAGCTGAGTTTATTCCAGGGTGAGGAAAGAAAGGAGCCACCAACCCCCTGGCAAAGCTCAGTGCCCCGGAGAAAACCTGCCCCCTGCTATCGCAATCACTGATGTACTGGGGATATGACGGGAAAGGGACTGTCTGAATGATCAAGGCAGGAAATGGACAACAATCTACAGCAACATCATTAACTACAAACACACTCTCCTCATGCTCCAGCCAGAAGGGAAAGGAGCAGGAATTCTTGCAGTTCAGCCATGGACACACTTACACAAGGGCACAGCAGTGTGTGTGTTGTGGAAGCTGGTTTCAGGAAACCACTGGAACTGATCACTCACTAGAGTACAGTGAGAGCCACATATCCAGCAAGTAGTTGTGGCTGAGTGGTTAAGGCGACGGGCTAGAAATCCATTGGGGTCTCCCTGTGCAGGTTCAAATCCTGCCAATTACTAAGGAAGTTGTGGTTTTTTCACTGGAGCTGGGTCTTGTTTCACTCTTAAGCTATGGCTACATGAAAGAGTAACCTGGCTTTAGTTAAAGTGTTTTAATTGAACAGCTGTTGCATGTCCACCCTATTCCCCTGTGTCACCAGAGCACATCCATGCTAGCATCTCTTGGATTGCCACAGAGAGCAGTGCATTGTGGGTAGCTATCCCACTGTGCAGCTGGCTGCAGGTGCTTTGGGAAGGGTTTGCAATGCCTCACGGGCTGGTACAGCATCACATGATGCAGGTTTCTATCCCATTGTTCCATGGGCATCCTACTAGATTGCCAGCTGCTTTTCAACTGCAATGTGCGTGGTGGGGTAGAGTGTGTGTGTGTGTGTGGGGGGGGAGAGACAGTGTGTGTGTTGCGGAAGAGTGAGTGTGTCGCACACTGTCTCTAAGTTCAGACAGCTGCTGGAAGCAACCAGTCCTGGGGCAGGGGACAGCCCCGACATCAGCCCCCCTTCTCTCACTGGCTCAGCTCAGCACAGCACTCTCTGTCACACACACACACACACACACACACACACACACACACACTGCTGCCTGCTTAGCTCTGTGTCAGGGGTGCTGGAACAGGGGGTTTACTGTTTACACCACTCTTTACTGGCTGTTAGGACAAATGATGGAGGGGGAAGGGTGCAGCCTTGGGGAAGAGGCGTCTGTGGGTGTGGCCTCGGGGGGAGAGGTGGTGTGAGTGGGGGTCCTTAGGGAAGGGGTGTCATGGGGGTGCCACAGTTTGGACAACGGTGTCCCCCCCCACTGTAAGGAAGCTTCTGCCGCACCTGCTCTGTGTTGGCAGAGTGGGAGAGAGCAGCATCTATGGCAGTGATTTGCTCCCCGGGGCTCCGGCAGGGGGGGCTCAGAGGGCTATTTAAAGGGCCCAGGGCTCCGGCCGCTGGAGGGAGCCCTGGGCCCTTTAAATCACCAGCCTGGGGAAGCCGGGCCGGGCTGGCACAGCATACAGGCTCTTGCCGGTACCCCATACCGGAACATACCGGCTTACTTTCACCTCCGGAAGGTCCTCACATGGATCAATAACTGGTTAAAAGATAGGAAACAAAGGGTAGGACTAAATGGTCAGTTTTCAGGGTGGAAACAGGTAACTAGTGGTGTCTGTACTGGGACCAGGACTAGTCAACATATTCATAAATGATCTGCTAAACAGTGACCTGACAAAATTTGCAGATGATCCAAAACTACCGGCTTTCTGCCTAGAACGAATGCTCCTTGAGTGGGGTGATCCACAGGGAGTAGCTCAAACCTCCAAAGTGCCTGGCCAGGGGCAGGACATTGGCACAGCAAGGGAGGGGTGTGGCAGTGACATCACAAAGGCCTTTTGCAGGACCTCAGACTATTGGTCAAAGGTGGTAGGGAGGTGGTGACCTCACAGAGAGATGCTGACATCAGCCAGGCAGGACAGGCGCGAGGGGCCAGGGAAACCTCAGAGACCCCTGTGGCTTTGCTTCAGCAAGTCTCCTTCTCCAGGTCTCTCTTTGAGGACTGAGAGAGTATTCGGGTTCACGTACATGAGCGCCAGGAGGAAACTCTTTCGAGTTTTCTCCTACCCTTTTCCTAATTTTACTAGAAAACAGACGTCCCTGTTCAGAAGATAAGAGCCTCCTTGAGGTTTGAAACCTGTTCAGTCTGATCCATCTGGTGACAGTTGAATTCTAGGCATGGAAAACACGAACTTAAGGAGGCAGAATTTTATTCCGCACCTGGGATTTTGTCCCTTAGAAACACCGGGGACATTAGGGTTTGTCCTTTTTGTTTCACCTTTTCCTCCATCCATCCCTTCCTCCTTTCTCTTTGTTGCTTCTTTTGTCCTTTCACCTGTTCCCCTCACAACACCAGGAACGCGGTGTGTGTGTGTGTGTGTGTGTTACGGGGGAGTGTTTGGCAGCTCCCACTGTGGGAGCTCCACCCAAAAATATGGGGCTGAAATAGTGCTCGGGCAGTGATCCCCACCGGTGACCTGGGCCATCCTTTGGGCTCTCTGGTGAGAACCCTCAGCCTCCCGTCCTCAGGCTCTACCCTGATTGGCTGAGCAGGGGGTTATTGGCAGGGAGGAAACTCAGGTCCTTGTTGTTCTCTTTTAAGACCAAGTAAATAAGTCATAACCAGTTCTATGTTTGATGAATTTTGCTGCTTCTCTGCATTAATGGTCTCTGACCAGTTCATGATAGCGGTTTCTTTGGGTTTGATTTAGTTTGTTCTCTTATTCTCATTTTAAAAGCCCTGGATCATTTTGAGGGGAACAATGTTTGCACAAGGCCAAGGAAAAATAAGAAAAGTTAAAAATCTGCATTGGGATGAGGGGGTCTGTGTGGGCCAGGGCAGGGGTGGAGATTTTCATGGGTGGGGGTTAAGGGATAAATGAAAGGCTTTTGCGGGAACACAGGGGGATGTTTTGCTGTTTAATTTTTCCAAAGGGAAACCTCCCCACTTTCCCTGTGCTGCTGCCCAGCTCAGACCCCACTGACACCCCTGTGACGAAGTGGGAATTTTCTGAACGTTTTGCATATTGTGTATGCCTCAGTTTCCCCTATTTGTTGCACGATTATCTACATCAGAGGTCCAAAATGTGGGGTGCATCCTGCCAGGTGGAATGAAGTAACATTCAGGGGAATGCAACTGGGACCCAGGCCAGCCCTCCACAAGGGATGGGGAGAGAGAACCACCCAGCTCCGTCCTGGCCCCAGGGCCGCCCACAGGATTCAGGGGGTCTGGGGCAGGGCCGGGTCTTCAGCGGTGGGTCCCTCTCGGAGGGAAGGACCCGCCACCAAATTGCTGCCAAAGAATGAAGTGGCGGCAGTAGAGCAGCCTAATCTCCGCCAATCGCGGCTTTTTGTTCCATTTCCGGCCACTTATGGGGCTTGTACTCACCAGCCAAAGTGCCGCCGAAAACCCAGAGCGACTCACAGGGCCCCTGCGGGGCCTGGGGCAAATTGCCCCACTTCCCCCGCTTCTGGGCAGCCCTGCCTGGCCCCAGCCCCAGCTGCTGGCCCTGGCTGCAGGCAGTGCTCCCAGGGCTCCACTCCCAGCCCTTCTCCTGGGGCTACACTGCCAGTTTCACCCCTCACCCCCAGCTCTGGCCCCTGCCTCAGCCCTCTGACCCCTGTCTGCGTCCCTTCGCCTGTAGCAGTGGCCCTATTCCCAGCCGTGGCTCATGGGGGACATGGAAAAAGGTAAGGGGGGGCATGACCCTCAAAAGTTTTGGGACCACTGATCTCAGTGGTGGGACAAGAGTGTTTACAGGTGTGGCTCCTGTCCAGCTGCCTGGGCCCAGACAATGGCCACAAATTCTGTCTCCTAGCAACCGCTTGCCGGGGCGCACCTGCTGCAAGAGGCCAGCTGGCTGGGACGAGTTGGAGAACAAAGAATGAGGTGGAGGTCAGGTGAGCAGGTTGCCAGGGAAACAGAACAAAGGACAGAAGAGGGCAAACGGGCCTGGCTGAGTTGGGCTGTTGGGAGCAAGGAGTCTGCTGGTTTGGGGACCCAAGGGAAGAACCCAGGCTCTGAGGTTTGGGTCTCCCCAAGATGGACGTTGCTGAATCTTCCTGCTTCCTGTGCTAACACAGAACTTTCCCAGGCTGGATTCCAGACCACTAATAAAGCTTCTGTTTTACAACGCTGGCTGAGAGTCACTGGTGACTGTGGAAGTTGGGGGTGCAGGACTCCCCTTCGGGGGGTGTACGGCTTTCCCAGGTGTCTGATTCAGATGGACTCACGACAGGAAGGTTTTGGGGTGGGACGGGGGGCTGAAAGGTCCAGGGTCGTTCTGAGGAGCTGCTGAAGCCAAGGAGGCTTCCCCCAGTGAGAGCATGTGGGAGGAAAGACTTGGACCTGCCAACTTTGTGACCCTGTGAACGTGAAGTGACCAAGTGGTGAGTTAACAATGATGCTGTTGCACAGGATCTGACTGGAACTAGAAAACAAAAAGCCCTTAAGGTGGAACTCTTGGGTGACTAGAAAGATCTGATTTGTATTTGGAAGTAAATAGATTGTTACATCAGTCAGAACAGCCTGGTTTGGTTTGGTTGGTTGGTTGATGGGTTGGCCGCTTTCCCTGGTAAATTGCAGAGGGTTCAGAGAAGAGCCACAGGAATGATTAAAGGCTTGAGCAGGAAGAGAAGTTTAAAAAAATCCTGCAGCCCAGGATAACCTCCCACTGATGGCAATGGGAATTGAGCCTTTGAAACTAGCTGCTGGTACCTGCGGTCTCAGCTATGGATTAAACTGGTGGCAAACACAGCTTCAGCCAAAGAAGTGAAGGATGTAAGTGAAAGAGCAAAACTGGCCATCCGGGGAGCTGCTGCAGTCCCATCACCACAGCTGGAAGGGAGAAAAGGAAAAACTCCCTAAAGTGCTGGGAGCAGCACGGAGAAAAGGAAGTTTGGCCATGAGATCAGTAGCAATAACTATGAAATGAAGGAGTGCTTTCTCCTCTGTGCCGACAGGTTTGAATTGTGTCACTTTACTACAGGACAAAACTTGAAAATATCCTGCTCTAATTTCAGGATGGTTCTGTAAACATAATCGGGTCTCTGTGGGAAGTGGGACATTCAAAATTCCCAAGGAATTGAAGGGGTGGGGTTCACGGTTGGTCACCTGAGGGCAGTGCAGTTCAAACTGATGACCAGAGAGGAGAGAGCAGGGATTGCGGGACATCTACCCGAGGCCAGCTGCAGCGCTGTAATCGACCAGGTGTCTACACTGGTACCGCGGCACTGTAGCCCCGGCGCAGAGAGCTGTACACCTCTCGTCAGGGTGTATTTTTTACAGCGCTGCAACTGTGCAGTTTCTGTGCACTAAGTGGCTTGGCCGTGTGCACACCTCAGACGTTACACCGCAGAAAGCTGCTTTACTGTGCAGAAACCTGCCAGTGTAGACAAGGCCATCGATGGCTTAACTAAGAACCCAAGACTGGTCATACTGGGTCAGACCAATGGTCCATCCAGCCCAGTGTGCTGCTGAGAGTGACCAGTGCCAGATGCGTCGAGCGAATGAACAGAACAGGCTTGTTGACCGGCAAGATGAGGGTTTTTCACCATTACCTTTAACTTCATTGTTGTTGATTCCTACTTATCCTATCTCACCACACCTCCCCCGAGGCCTCTGGGCAAATCAGGTGTGAACCACTCCTGTGATACAGGCCTGTCCCAATCCAGCTGAATTGAGGCAGACTTTGGGCCAATGTCCATTTGGAAAAGGCCTGCTTAACCCAGCGGGTTTCTCAAAGTATCTGTTGCTGTGAACAGCATGTAGTGTGGACGTGTGCAGGGGCAGCAGGTTATATGGGCTCGTGGTGCCTGAGCACCAGGAATATTCAAGGCTGGGGGCTGTGCTCCACCAATATTTGGAGCTGGGTTTCTCCCCTGACCCTGCCTGGAGCGGGCCCTGCCCCCCCCGGCGCTCCCCAGAGCTTCCCCTCCCCCCGCCCCCGCCTCAGAGCTTCCCTGCCTGAAAAAAAACAGCCGGTGCCTCCGTCCCTTGCTTGTGCTGCCGGCTGCCTGCCGCTGCTTCTGCCTAAGGCTATAGAGAGCAGCGGCCGGCAGACTGTTGGAGCACCTCAGGAGGCGAAGGGGAAGGGGGAGAGAGGAGTGGGGAGGAGGCAGACACGTGCTTGGGAGCCCTCTCTCCCGTCCCCAGCACCCACCTGGAGGAGACACCAAGGGGACTTCCAGCCAGGAGATGGACATCTGGAGTGGACCTCACTCACCGGAGCAGCTGCTGGGGCTTCTGTGAGGTTTGACCCTGTGATCCGCCCCCTCCCCCCGCAGCCCCCACTCCTGCCCCACGCTGGGCAAGGGGCAGCCCCATCCCCAGTGAAGCTATGGTGAGGGGCAGCAGGCTGCAGCAGGGGAGGCAGGAAGCCACATGTGCTGGCAGTCCCCCCCTCCAGCACCCACCCACCCACCACAGGGGAGATGGGGGAGGGGGGCTTCCTAGACCTGAGCAGCTGGGGCTTGGGTGAATTTTGTGACACCCTGCCCCCCCCAGCCACCACCCTGCAGTCCTCACTCCTGCACCAGTGAGGCTATGGTGAGAGGCAGCAGCAGGGGAGGGCACGTGTGACGGCAACAACCCCCCCCCGGTACCCACCGTAGGGGAGGTGAGTGGGCTTTCTGGACCTGAGAGAGGCCCTAGGAGCATGTGCAGTGACCGTGGTGCAGAGTGAGTGTGGTGCCGGGGGGTCCTCTCTGGCCCTAGCCCTGGGGTAGCCTGTCTGCACCCCAAGTTCCTTATCCCCAGCCCTTCCCCACCCCAGAGCCTGCAACCCCAGTACCCCAACCCTGAGCACCCTCCTGCACTGTGAACCCCTCATCCCCAGCCCCACCCCAGAGCCCTCACCTGAGGGGAAAACCGTGCAACTTAAATTTGATAGTCAGTTTGCCGTATCATTGTGTTTAGCACCATACTTGATTATTTTACACCCTTTAAAGTGTATAACTAGTTGTATACAGGTGTTACTAAGTAAGAATGTTCTTAATGTTTTCTCTGAATCCTGTGTGGGTGCCTCAGTTTCCCCTGTGCATTTCTCAAGGATCTAGATGGTGGGATAAGGGGGTGTGATTGTTGTAGAGCCCTAGAGGGCCAGTGTGATGCTGTCTGCACAGAGAATGGCTGCAACCCTGTCTCCAGGCAACTGATGGCCTGGGCCGCTCTCCTGCAAGCTGCCAACTGAAGGTGTTGGAGAACAGAGAGATCAGGTGGCCTCCTAATGCCTGGAAAAGAGACAAAGGCCAGAGGAGGGAGTGTCAGTGCCTGTGCGGACTTCCAAGAAGCGCATGGTGTGGAAGGGGATGCTGGGATGCTTTGGAACAACTCCATACAAAGCCAGTCAGGACCCTGGGGGAGCCTCCTCTCTCTGAGCAGACTGTCTCCAGGGCAAGAAGCTTACACCCTCCTGGGTCTGACCTCGGAGCATTCAGCCCCTCCACACCATGCGCTTTCCGCAGCGAGTCTGCCCAGGCAGGTCCTGGGGCAACCAAAGGTACCTGCACCCCAACTCTGCAGTCAGAGGTGACCCTCAGCCAGCCAGTAAAACAGAAAGTTTATTAGACGACAGGATCACAGTCTAAAACAGAGCGTGTAGGTACAGAAAACAGGACCCCTCAGTCAGGCCCATCTTGGGGGATTGGGGAGCCCAGACCCAAGTTCTGGGCCTCTCCCCATTTCCCCATCCAGCTCCAAACTGACACTCCTTCCTCTGACCTTTGTGTCTCTTCCGGACAAGGAGGCCAACTGATCTCTTTGTCCCCAACACCTTCAACTGGCACCTTGCAGGGGAAACTGAGGCACACACACAGTATTCAGAGAAAACATTAAGAACATTCCCACTTTGTCACAACAGGTGCAACAAAATATAATGTCGTATATTGAAGCAGGCAAGTGCTGCTTCTGACTTTCCACTTTTAATTGACCATTGTAATCTTGTGGTGCCGACGCATTGTAGCTTCATTTTGTATCGGCTTCCAGGGCGGCAGCGGGGGGGCACCACCAAAAGTTATACCAACCTGCTGCCTGCGGCTGTGCTCCCAGAGAACAAGCCACCTCCTGCACAAAGGGGATCAGAGGACCTACCAAAGCCCAGGATTGAACCAGGGACCTTTAGATCTTCAGTCTAACGCTCTCCCAACTGAGCTACTTTGGCAGCCATGTGATAGTAGTCTGGCCTGCTCCTTGTCTGTCTGGGATGTTTTTGTCAGCAGTTGCACACAAAAAGAACAGGAAAACGAACGGCTGCTCCACACCCCCACCGGAGGAACCCGGCGCCCTTAGCTGTGGGGAGTAAGAAGTGGCTGTTGGCTGACAGGGCCTGTCCCCGAGGAGCTGGAACAGCAGCTGCCACCTCCCCCTCGGCTCCAGGCTGTGGGAAATGCTCATTGCCTGGCTGCATGGGCAGATGCTGCTCCGTGCTCTGGAGAGCGTCTGTATTGCTCTGTCAACCCCCCGTCTTCACTGAGCCAGTCTGGTAAGGTCCCAAGTGCCCCCTCCGGCCTGGCAGCTGAGAGTCTGTGCAGACATCAGCCCCCCTGCCAGCACCACAGGCAGCAGCAGCGCCAGCCCCCAGCACCACAGGGGCACTCAATGCACTTCCTGTGGGGAAATAGCTCCTTGGCGTCCAGCTGCTAGAGTGAGAGCCAGGAGAGAGCAGTGTCTGGCTCACCGTGGGGGAGAGAAGAGACCTGGTGAGTGCGGATCTCCCTCAGCCTCCCCACAATGCTGGTCAGTTGTATTGTCACTGTGATAGTCAGTGCTTCCATTCAGGGCCGACCCTAGAGGGATCCGGGGTCTGGGACAAATCCCCCCTTTCCTCCCCAGGCCCTGCCCCCACTCCACCCCTTCCCGCAATCCCCCACCCCTGTCCCAGCTCACCCCATTCCTCTCCCTCTCCCACATCTTCCCATCTCTCCTCCTCTCCCCCACTGAACAGCTGATCACTGGCAAGTGGGAGGTGCTGAAGGGGAAGAGGAGAAGCTTGTCAGCAAGGCCTGTAGTTGAAGGGGGCAGGGAGATCTGGCTGCCAGTGGGCACTGAGCACCTATTTTTTAATTGTTGGTTCTGCAGCCCCATAGCTCCCATGGAGTTGCTGACTTGGCTCCTTTCGCACTCTAGAGAGAGGAGCAGAACCAGGGCTATGGCTGATCTATGGGGCACCAGGTGAGTGGCAGAGGCTTCAGGTGCTGAGAGTTTGCCAGACCCCTCAGGGACACAGTGTGAGGGGGTGTCCCAGGGATCTCTAGGAAAGGAGCAGAACAGGATTTATTTGGGGTGTGGAGAGAATTGAGAGTGTCTCAGGGAGCTGTACAGAGGTATTGCCCCAGTGAGAGACTGGCTAAATCACAGGCCTCACTGTGAGCAGGATTTGAACCTGCGCAGGGGAACCCTATTGGATTTCGAGTCCAACGCCTTAACCACTCGGCCATCACAGCTGTGAGCACAAAACTACCCCAATGCCAGAGAAACTGGCAAAGAATCACAATGCCCAGGCATGAAATCATCTAACTACAGAATTCCCACCGCAAACCTGGCTCCCAAAGCACAGGGGGGATTGCGGGTTTGTTCTCTTTGCTTAGCCATGTGCAGTCGCACAGAGAGCGTGTTTAACAGTCTCCCCTCCCACAGAGCGGGAAGGGGAAATGATTCTCAACTTGAAGCCTGACATAGGGTGACCAGACGTCCCGATTTTATCAGGACTGTCCCGATATTTGCTTGTTTGTCCTGCGTCCCGACCGATGCTTGGTCGGGACACTGGACAAACAAACAGTTTTGCCGTCTGCTCCGGCACACAGGCAGAGCCCGGAGGGACACTCGCCCCCCCCGACTCTGCCCCCTCCTTCCCCCATTGGATCCCTCCCCAAATCCCCACCCTGGCCCTGCCCCCAGCCCCACCCCCTCACTGCCCCATTGGATCCCTCCCCAAATCCCTGCCTGGCCCTGCCTCTTCCCCAAGCATGCGGCATCCTCCTCCCTCCCAGGTGTGCACACGGGCCATGGCCATGGCCGGGAGCGCAGCATGGAGGCTGCTCCAGCCCTGGAGCCTGCGGGGCAGTGCAGTGGGGCTGGGGGCAGTGCGGAGCGGGCAGGACCCATGTGGGCGGGGGGCGGAGACACACGTGGGGCAGACACCCTCCTGCCGGGAGGGCCTGGGCCCGGCTGCCTGGTTTGCCCCTTGCCCGGGAGCTGCAGGAGGGACCTGGAGCGCGGTTCGGCTGCAGAGCACGGAGCACAGGCTGGGCCCAGGAGTGAGGGGATGGGGGAGCTGGGGGTGTATCGGGGGTTGGAGCCAAGAGTTGGGTGGAGACGGGGCTGTGCCACTGCCGCCGGGGTGGGGCGGAGCCTCTGGCTTTTTTTTTTGGCTCTGCCGCCGGCTTTTTTTTTTCTCCGCACCCTCACATGGCAAAGTTAAGGTCTGTCGCACTCGATCTGAGCACTACACCCCATCTGAGCTCAAAGAGCTGAGCACGCAAGAGCGGCGGCCCGGGCAGGCAGGGGGAGGGGCCCGAGCGGAGGGGCGGAGCCGCGGGAGCGGGTATGCAGATCTATGTGCGAGCAGAGCATTGTGGGAGCAGACGCAGGCTGCCAGGCAGGGCCCGACTTTGGCTCCGGGAGCTCGGCGTGGGGAAGGGACGGTCTCCGGGGGCCGCGTCGGGGCAGCTGTCGGCAGTGGGGGCCGGTGTGGGCGAGGCCGGCGGTGGGGGCGCGGCGGTCCGCCCCATGTGTTATAAGTGCGGGGCGAGCGAGGGCGGGCGGCGGCCGGGCAGCAGGAACTCATACTTACCTGGCAGGGGAGATACCATGATCACAAAGGTGGTTTTCCCAGGGTGAGGCTCATCCATTGCACTGCGGGTGTGTTGACTTCTGCGATTTCCCCAAATGCGGGAAACTTGACTGCATAATTTGTGGTAGTGGGGGACTGCGTTCGCGCTCTCCCCTGGGGATTGGTTTGAACAACAGAAAACCAACAGTGGGCTGTTTAGGCTTAGTGCACTGCAAAGCAGATTTTCAGGAAAGCAGTTATTAGTCTGGGCCTTTGGGAGTGCTCTTTTCCACAGGCCCTGTACTTCTAGGTATCTTTGTCACACGTTCCTCTTTGTAAGCAAAGCTCAGCTCTGAAACTTTACTTGGGTCTTATAAGGCTCTTTCTGTGTTCTTGGTTTTCCCTGGTCTTTTGCAGCTGATCTGCTCTCTAGTCTGCTTTTGGGGGGCTTGGACCGGTGCCTTCCTTGGCTCTAAGGGGAGCTGCCTGCCTGCTCTGCTTCTTTCCCTGCTTGTAGCTTCTTGCCTGGCCCTTCTTCTCGGGCTCTTCCTTCTTTGACGGGAGGACGGCCTGTCCAAAACGCCTGTCCCACCTGGTCCCCTCGTCCAACAGGCAGCCTCGTCCCCTGCCCTGGGGCCGCTTTGGCTTTCGCTGTCTTTTCCTGTCTCTTGGTGGCCACCCTGTCTGTGCTACGGAGACTAAGCTGTCACAACCCCGTGCTGGAGGAGGGCTTTCCGTCGCTTGAGGCCCACCCATCGCCTCCTCGAATGCCCTTTAGCTATGCTCTCGGGTTAGGGCGGCGTGGCCGAGTCGCCCAGGAGCAGGTTTTCCCTTTTGCACACCTCTGACGGACGGAGCTGTTTTGACTTAACTGTTCAGCACGCACCGACCCTCGGGCCTGGGCTGCACGGGGAACGTAAATCGGCGCGGCTACATCAGTCCGCGCCTTGGTCGGAAGAATTCTTCCGTCGACCTAGCTCCCGCCTTTCGGGGAGGTGGATGGCCGGCACCAACGAGGAAAACCCTCTCCAGGACCCTTCTCCGGGAACAGGGCCCTTCCGTTTGGGGAGATTATGCTGCTTTAAAAAAGAGAAATTGTTTAACTGCCTTTCTCTGAGGCCAGGTTGACTTTGTATTGCTTCCCTCGTGGCTCCTTATAGCAGTTGCGTTCTGAAATCTTTAGGCTTTGACTTCATTTATGATGAAATCTTGCTGTAACTTTATTCTAATTTTCAATGTGTAACTAGACCTGAGCTGTTTGGTGTGTTAGGGGAGGATTGTTTAAAAAGCTGGGATTCCACTTTCGGCTGCCTTTCCATTACATTTCCTCTGAAAGCCCACCGAAAGCCTCCACTTCCCACATAACTCTCTCAAACCTGCAGTCATCAGGCATACAGAAGATGCTTACAGTTTCACTCCATACGAGTCCAGTTCCTTGCTGTTTCCTGTCTAACCACTGCACACATATGGTATCCCCTCCCTACCCGGAGCTGCTTCCTGGCTTTTGCGCTCAGGACAGGAAAACGAGAATGGAGAGGTAAGCTGTGCAGGGAACTCTTCCTCAGCTCGCACTCCACCCCCCAAGGGCCTTTCGAGGTCTTCTACGGATTTCAGGTTTCATTTGATTTCCAAGGTTTATGGGCTCATTAATTAGCCATCTCTCCTAATGCAGGGATCCTACGGGTCAGACCAAAGATCGATGGCCCAAAAGAGCTAAGAAACAGAAATAAAGGTGAGAGCTAGGCGTTACATTCAGATGAGCATCCAGAATCTGACTGTGCCCTGGCATGTTCAACACTGCCGAAAAGAAGGAGCTCGTCGGGTCCCTCTGCTAGCACCCAAATCTGGTGGCTAGTCGGTCTGCTGGGAAATAAGGAAAAGGAAAAGAATTAAAGGAGTCAGGAAATAACAAGGAAATGAAGAGGTTTGTCCAACGGGTTCTGTCTGATTTACCGTCTTCCCAGCTACCCGTCAAAGTTAAAGACCTAGCCCAGTATCCTGTCTGCTGACAGCGGCCAATGCCAGGTGCCCCAGAGGGAATGAACAGAACAGGGAATCATCAAGTGCTCCATCCCCTGTCGCCCATGCCCAGCTTCTGGCAAACAGGGATACCTAGCTAGGGATACCGTTGGCGAAGCGCCATAGATGGACCTATCCTCCATGAATTTATCTAGTGCTTTTTTGAACCCTGTTACAGTCTTGGCCTTCGCGACATCCTCTGGCAAAGAGTTCCACAGGTTGACTGTGTGGTGCGTGAAGCAAGACTTCCTGTTGTTTGTTTTAAAGCTGCTGCCTATTAATTTCATTTGGTGACCCCTAGTTCGTGTGTTATGAGAAGGAGTAAATAACTCTTCCTTATTTACTTGCTCCACGCCGGTCATGGTTTTATAGACCTCCCTCGTATCCCCCTTTAGTCGTCTCTTTTCCAAGATGAAAAGTCCCAATCTTATCAATCTCTTCTTAGATGGAAGCTGGTCTATATCCCCTCATCATCTTTGTTGTCCGTTTCTGAATCTTTCCCATTCCCATATATCTTTTTTGAGATTGGGGCGACCGCATCAGCATGCAGTATTCAAGATGTGGGCGTACCATGGATTGATATTGAGGCGATATGATAGTTTCTGTCTTATTACCTGTCCCTTTCTTAATGATTCCCAACGCTCCGCTGCACATTGAGTGGATGTTTTCAGAGAACTATCCACAACGACTCCCAGATCTCTTTCTCGAGTGGTAGCAGCTAATTTAGACCCCATCGTTTTATAGGGATAGTTGGGATTATGTTTTCCAATGTGCATTACTTTGCACTTATGAGCATCGACGTTCATCTGCCATTCGGTTGTCCCGTCACCCAGTTTTGTGAGATCTCTTTGTGGCTCTTGGCAGTCTGCCTGGGACTTAACTATCTTGAGCAATTTCGTATCACCTGCAAATTTTGCCACCTCACTGTTTAGCCCTTTCCGCAGATCATTTATGAATAAGTTGAACAGTACTGCTCCCAGTACAGACACCTGGGGATAAGAGAGGGCAGATCCTCTTCTGACACTGGCAGACCAGGTGCCCCTAGGGCTTACTGAAAAGTGACAAACGCATGGCTGGAAACTAGTCTTGCTCACCTGTTTGTTAGTGTTGTTAAAACAGGCATTAGCTTTATAAAACGTGTTTAGAGTTTATGACAAGCTCGTGAGTTGCTGCATGCATTATTCTCACCTATAATAGACGTAGCCCATGTTGTAAGGTGATATATAAGCATTGGCACTAAAGCTGTAAACCCCCTTGCCGCCGCCCCGCCACCAGTCAGGAGAGAAGCATTACCAAGTGTGAAATGCTAGTTTACCAGAAGAGGCGTCATCTCCTTTCCAACAAGAGAAGGCCCTGACTGAGACATCAGAGAAGCCACAGTGGATCATCCGTGGACAAAAGACTTCGTTGATGGCTCCCCCTCACACACCTACGAGGAGGCAGAGCCCTGCACAAACACTTGCCCCCATCAGCTTGAGCTCTGGGGGAATGGAATAAAAATCCCTGTCAGGAAGAAACCGTTGTTCCCACCCGATGTTGCTTGGACTTCAGGGAGACGGCACACTTTCTAAGCATCAGCAAGGGATCCCAGCTGTTTGGCTAGGGTTAGCCCTAAAGAACATACAAAGCTTGCGTGTTACAGCAGCTTTTACTACACCTGGATGGCAAGATAGAGTCAGAATGCCCAAGGAGTCTGTTTGTTGGTCTCTTGCAGGTGCTACTGATGTCCTTTCTGCTGTCCCTGGTGTGGAAAGACAGAGGCGGTTTTGAATCTCTTCAAATTGTTGTTAGGGCTGCAGTTGCTTACCCTAAGCTTATGCCGTTAGATCTCTTTCACGGTGTATTTTGGTCCTGAGAGGTAAAAGGTGTGTTGTTATGGAGTGAGATAGCAAACGTCAGTTGCAGAGGTGGTGCATGTGCCCCCTCTGGTCCCAGAGTCCAGAATTTCCATAAACCCACCCACTGTCCTGTGACTAACAATCTCGCTCTGCTAACTCTTCCAGCAAAACAGGCCAAAGAAAGTGTATGCGAGCGCTGTACCACAGCCCCGTTGCTATTTTCGGTTCCTTCCCACAGAACTTTCGCTCCATACCAGTCCAGTTCCTTGCTGTTGCTTGTCTAACCACTGCATGCATGTGCTATACCGTACCCTGAGCTGATTCCCGGCTTTTGTGCTCAATACAGCCTTGGCTCTCCGTGTCTCTGTGGCACAATGTGTCAGCGCGTTCGGCTGTTAATCGAAAGGATGGTGGTTCGAGCCCACCCAGGGATGACGCTAAGCCTTTGCTGTTTCCTTGCTTCCCCGAGGCCTGTGGGGGAACCTCAAAGGTCCCATTTTGCTGCCTCTGGGCCTCAGTGCTTTCAGCTGGTGGTCCAAAGAGCGGGCTGGATGCCATTCAGAAACCCATCTGCCAGCAGCCGTGCCGGAGGCTCAGGCTTATTCCTCAAGGCCGAGGACAAAAACTTTCAGCCGGGAACATTTCGCTCCCTTCCCGCCTCGGCCCAAGCAGCAAGGGAGAAGCGGAGGAGACACACCGGCTCAAAGACGCCTCCCTCCCACTTCCCTGTACGCTGTGCAAAGCTCTTGGCCTGCCTCATGCCTCGTCAGGAAAGTGCGGCCATGCGGCCCAAGCCTGAGTCACGTCCGCAGCCTGGCCCGCCCCGGCTGATGGCGCGCAGAGCCACGCGAGTCAATGGCAGGTCGAGTCAGGAGCCTCGGCTCTTTCCCCTGACAGCCACACACACAGCGCTGCCTAGCGCCCCGAGAGCCTCCCTCGTGTTCTCCCGCAGCAGCCGCCTGCCGGTGTGAGTGGGAAAAGGGGACCAGGAAGCACTGCAGCCTCATTCCAGGACAGGAGGCCCTCACCACGCCTAAGCCTGCCTCTTGCCTTCAGCCCAGGCAGCCAGAGGTGCCGGGGAGCTCCCTGGCAGGCCGCTTCGCCTCAGCCACCTCTTGCCTCACGGCCTAGGCTCTTGGTGCTCTGCTAGTCACCGGCTAGCTTGAAGGCCCAGAAGGAAAATAAACAAGCGCACGCGTAGCAGAGAATGGTTTCAATCCAGCGACCTCTGGGTTATGGGCCCAGCACGCTCCCGCTGCGCCACTCTGCTGATTCTTCACACTCTCCCCCTGCCACCTAGCCGCCACTATCCGGATTAGTGCCTTACGCGCTCTCGCGCTGGCAGGCAGATGCGCAGGCTGCTAGGCAGCTGCCCTGGTCACAGGATTTTACAGCTTCTACAGGGTAAAAGGGATCTATTTGGGGTTTGGACCCCATTGGGAGCTGGGTAGCTGAGTTCCGGAGACGGGAGCACTTCTTAAACTGTTTTCAGTTAAGCCTTCAGCTTGTGGGGGATGAGGTTCAGCCTTGGATCCGTGTCTGCAGCAGGCAAGCGCATCTGGCTCAATCGCCCCCCCCCCCCCCGCTGTATTAGCAGACTAAAACCCGGAGCAAACACACACGCCTTGCAAAGGAACAGCAGCCGGGATCTCAAACAAATATCAACATTTTATTTAGATGACGTTCAAAGAAAAAAACAGTGTACGGTACAGCGTTTAGGCGTAGAAGTTTCTGGTGCTCAGGGAACAACGTACAGCTTACCCAAGGGGTGCGAAGTTCGGTTTAAAATGGGGTGGCCTAAGGAATACATAATCTGCAATAGCCCCGACTGGGGGTAAAAGGTTTACGTTCAGACACTGAGTTAGGAGGGTATGTTGTCCATATGAGGGCTACGTTCGGGTGTGGAGTATAACGAGCGGTTACGACGATGAGGATGGATTGACGGGCGTTTGGTGAGTTTTAACGTTCACTGTTTTTGAATCTTTGCCACAATCTAGTTGAAGCAGGGTCATCTGTTGGTGATCTGTCGTCAAGGCCTATCACTGGCTGGTGCCTCAGTTTCCTCTAGGCAGCAGTGCTGCAGGCTCCTTTGGTCAGTTCCCATGCAGCTGTGTTGGGGGAAGGGGGAATAGAGGCTCATGCTCCCCAGCCCCACGCCCCTCCCCCAGCAGCTGGGGAATCCAGGCCAAATGTAACCCTGGTAGCTGGGCCCGGATTAGCCTGGGCCGGGGTAGGGCTGGGGAGGAATTGCGGGGGAGACAGATGCACCTGCTGTGAGGGGAGATCCTCCCATTCCCTGCCAACCCCCCTCACTCCTTGCAGCACGGCGCCCCCTAGCACTTCTTTCTCTGTCGTGGGGGTGTCTGCTGCCTGCTTCTCCCTTAGCATCATCTCTCCCCACCCTGGGGCACTGGCATCGCCCGTCCTGTGCAAACAGGCAGGTCCCGGTGTGCCCCATGGCGCTGCCGTGCAATTGGGGGAGCAGTGGTTGAATGGAATATGGGAGTGGGCAAGGCTGGGGACCAGGACTCCTGGGTTCTCCCCCCAACTCTGGGAGTGGAGGTTAGTGGGTAGAGTGAGGGAGGGGCAGGGCTGGGATCCAGGGCTCCTGCTTTTTCTGGTTTTCTCCACCTCCTGCAGCTGCCTTGGTCCTTTCGGTGCATTTCCTGTTCCAAATTCATTTGCTGACTTGTGTAACTCACCCCAGAGGTGGCTGCATCTCAGTTTTGGGTGAGGCATCCTTGGCTGCATCACCCCCTAACCACGTATCTCTCCCCCCTGCAGGTGACCCTGCAGCACTCGGCAAACATCCGCAAGATCTTGGGGCGCTTTGAGCATTGGGCAGGGAGGGGCCAGGAGCCCTGCCCCCCCTGAGAATGGGACCCAGCTCCCCCTACTTTTTACAGGGATTAAAAAGGGGCAAAGGGGGGCAAATCAGAGGAGGGGGGTGGTCAGGGTCTGAGCAGGGGGTGGAAATTGACTGGTCGGGGGGTCAAGCAGCTGGAGGCAGCGTTAGGAGAGGGGCTGAAGGGCAAAGTCAGGGAGGGGGGAAGGAGCCGGAGTTCAGCCCAGGGGGAGGCGCTGCCAGAGGGTTAAACCCCGGCACAGGCAGGGGCAGAGGGGTAACAGTTACCCCGGGGGGCTGAGACTCCAGTGTTTGCAAAAACTGGGTGGGGGGAGCAGAGGGGCTTTTCTATTTCCCCTCCCACAGGCAGCACCTCTCAGCAGGGGCTTCCCAGGGCTGGGCTCTTAAAGGCACAGGCATCCCACTGCCTAGACACTGCAGCTCCTCTCTGATGTGACCTACTGAGGTGCTGCAGTAGGAGACTCAATTCAGTGAAACCGGCATTCCCTATCCACCCCCAGCCAGGGGGCTGTGCACCCCCTCCCCCGAATTTCCCCAACACCCCCCAGTGGTCAGGTAGTTACATGCAGCGCTGCCAATGTTGTCATTGGTTGCAAATCTGAATTGAAATTGAAACATTAACACACACTTTAAAAGCAGCTCCAACCTATGAAAAATACTTGTACCTGAGAAAGTAAAATAGGGTTGGAAAGTCTGGACAAAGCCAGGATTCCTCACCCAGCTGTTGTGTTTGCTGACAATGTCGGTCCATTGGTTTCCGCAATGTTGGCCAACCTCAGAATTTCAAATGACGATTTGGAAGCAAGGTGTGGATGAGCTCTCCCCTGACAGCTAGTGACGAGCCAGGGTTGGGGGAGGCTTTGGGACCAGACTGTATTTACATGAACTCACCTACTCTGCCGAGGTGTCCAGCAGACAGAGCTGGGCCGCCTCTGCTCTAGGTGCCCAGAGGAGGAGGGAAGGTGTGTGGGGCTCTTCCTCCCTTCTGCCAAGCCCTGACTATCAATCCCAGCCCTGACCCTCCTTTCTTCAAGCCCCATGTGGGTGCCAGGAAGCACAAGGGCCAAACTTGTGGGCCTCAGGTGAAGCAGCAACCATCCGGGTAGCAAGTTCTAGAGCCGCAACCCATTGTGGCCATCCCAGCCAAAGGCCTGGCTCTAGGAAGTGTGAGTCACCCAGCAGGAGGGGGGAGACTGGCTCTTACAACAGCTGGAGACAGGGAAGTTGAGCACTGTGAGCTCCAGGGCTTTACCACAAGCCAACACAAGGTCCCACTGAGATTTGAACTCAGAGTGCAGGATTCAGAGTCCTGAGTGCTGCCCGTTACACCATGGGACCAGCTCGTGCTGCCTTCTCTGCACATCAGTGACCCTCATGGGGTCGGCTCATGTAAGGGACTGTTGGCCCCTTACTAAAGCTTAGTGGGGGGTTTGGTTGGCTAGTTCCCAGTCCCAATAGAAGGGGGAAGGGCCAATGGGAAATCAGGACCCTGAGACTGACAGTCCCCTGGGCACTTGCCTCTGTGCTTGAAGGAAGCAGGGCCAGGCTTCATGGGCTGGGCAGGCGGGAGCCCAGCACCTCTCCTCCTCTGGGCACCTAGAGCAGAGGCAGCTGGTGCTGACTGCTCCAAGGGAAGGCTTAAAAGCAACTGAGGCCAGGGCAAGAGGAGGGGAGGACCATGCTTATGTGTGGCCAGCAGACAGCCACAGGGCCAGCCTGCTCCCTGCTGTGCTGAACCCCACTGAAGGCCACCCACAGGCCACCTGCAGATCAGCTGCTGATGCTCTGTGGCCAACATCAGAAGAAGGTAGGAAAGCAGGGCCAGCCCCCCTGGTGGGGCCTCTTATGGTTCCCACCCCAGCTGCTCACTTTGGTAGTGGAGCCGCCCATTTTCTTTGGCAAGTCAGGAAGGGCAAAGGTGAGACTGGAAGCACCTGGGGCTCATGCCCCAGCCTTTGTGACACCCAACCCCCAACTCCTTCCCGGGGCTCTAGCTGAAGCCAGAGCACTGAGTTGAGTGACCAAGAAGAGGTTCCAGCTGTGAAGAAAGCAGGACTTGCAGCACAAAGTGAGCACAACCACGAGGGGACTCAAATCCTGAATCATCCGATCCACAGGGAGATGCCTCATCCTTTAGGCCACATGATGAGTGGGTCTAAACACTTCTTTGGAAAAGCCGGACACTGTGTTTCTCAGGTCATCTACTGAGGGGGGCCGAGACGCTCTGGGCACAAGAAGTTAAGTTCCCAGCGACACGTGAGACTTAATTGTATGGGGCCAGGTGCAGGGCTTTGGCAGGGAGGCTCGGGCATGGGGGATTGAGGTGCAGCAGATGGACCGGCTATCTAGGCACAGAGATTTAGTCTCCCTGAGGAGGAGGAGGAATCCTTCTGACAGGCAGTGGCTGTGCAGAAAAAGAGGAGGGGTTCCTGGGACTTTTTTTGACTCTCTTTTGCCTGCCTGCTCACTCTTGTGCTGAATGGTGAAGATTTTTTTCAACAAGCTCAGGTAGCTCAGTTGGTAGCGCATCAGGCTCTTAATCTGAGGGTCCAGGGTTCAAGCCCCTGTCTGGGTGCTTGGTTTTTAAGTTGCCTGGTGTGCCAGGAGCCAAACTCTGTTCACAGCCACATGCGGATTCCCAGAAGCTGTGGCCATTTCCTGGAAAGGTTCCTTTCCTTAGCAATCAGGAGAGAGGCCACATCCACAGGATGAGGCCTAGAACATGCAGTCTCTGACTGGCTGGAAGTGCTGTGGGGCCAGGTGCTGAGAAAGCCCAGAGGGGGAACAGCAGAGATGGGGGGAAGGGAGAGAGAGAAGCAATGAGGACAGAGCGCAAGTGTACAGGGGGCATCTGGTCTGGCTATTGTGAGGAACTTACCTGGTTTATACATGACCCTGGTGGAATTGGCCATCGGGAGGATCTGAGTCCCCACCCCCTTACCCAGAGGCTGCCTGACCTGGAGGACTGTTAGGATACAGAGATTCAGGCCAGTCTGCAAAGGCCTGTACTTTAAGAATTTAGGTGTATTTTTATCACTTAGCTAGTTATAAATATATAAAAGAAAGAATAAAAAATCACTGTCTGTCTGTGTAATGGCCTTCTCTTAGGCCTGGTCTACACTAGGCGTTTAAATCGGTTTTAGGAGCGTAAAACCGATTTAACGCCAAAACCGTCCACACTAGGAGGCACCTTATATCGATTTTAATGACTCTTTAAACCGGTTTCTGTACTCCTCCCTAACGAGAGGAGTAACGCTAGTATCGGTATTAACATATCGGATTAGGGTTAGTGTGGACGCTGATCGACGGTATTGGCCTCCGGGAGCTATCCCACAGTGCACCAGTGACCGCTCTGGACCGCAATCTGAACTCGGATGCAGTGGTCAGGTAAACAGGAAAAGCCCCGCGAACTTTTGAATATTTCCTGTTTGCCCAGCGTGGAGCTCCGATCAGCACGGGTGGCGATGCAGTCCGAAATCAAAATAAAAAAAGAGCTCCCGCATGGACCATGCGGATGTGATCGCTGTAAGGGCAGGCAAATCCGTTCTATCCGTTCTATCAGCGCTCCGTTACAGAAGATGAAATTCAGAATCCTTTTTTAAAAATCTCCAGACAGACGCCATAGCAGGGACTCAGCGCACTGCAGCGTGACAAGCGTAACGGAAAGCCAAAGAATCAAATGGATGCACATGGACTGGAGGACTGAAGCTATCCCACAGTTCCTGCAGCCTCCTAAAATTATTTGCATTCTTGGCTGAGCTCCAAATGCTTCTAGGGTCAAACACAGTGCCCGCGGGTCAGGGCATAGCTTGGCAATCTACTCACCCACCCCCCACCCACCCCCAGAAGCGAAAGGTAAAACAATCCTCTGACTCTTTTACATGTCACCCTATCTTTACTGAATGCTGCAGATAGACGCGATAGTGCAGCACTCAACACCAACATCCTTGCTCCCCGCCCCGTCATGGGCGGCTGATGGTACAAAATGATGGAAATCCATCCTCATCATCAGCATAAGCTGATTGTGCAAAAAGATGGAAATCCATCCTCATCATCAGCCTCAGCTGATGGTACAAAAGGACTGGTAACCGTCCTCGTCATCAGCCTATTGGCCCTAATTTTTTCTGGTGGATGGATGGTGCAATATGGCTGGTAACCATCCTCATCATAGCAACAGGGGGCTGAGCTCCATCAGCCCCCACCCTTCATGTGTAAAGAAAAGATTCAGTTGCCCCTGGACTAGCAGTGGGATGCTGGGCTTCTCTCCTACACACTGCTTAATGTCCTGTCTGGACTATCATAGCAGCTGGAGGCTGCCTTCCACTCATTTCTCACTAACAAGTCAGTGTGTCTTATTCCTGCATTCTTTATTAATTCATCACACAAGTGGGGGGACAATGCTACGGTAGCCAAGAAAGGCTGGGGGAAGAACGGAATCAACAGGTGGGGTTGTTACAGGAGCACCCCCTGTGAATAGCATACAGATAATAATTTCTGCGGGCTCTGACACAGAGCAGGTGGTTCTTTAGCACACTTGCCTATATTAGGCAGCACTGATTCTATTTTTAGATACCAAAAAGGAGGGATTGACTCAGGGAGTCATTCCCAATTTTTGCTTTTGCGCCCCTGGCTGATCGGCCAGGGGCACTTATGACAGCAGCCAATGGTACAAAACGATGGAAGGTACAATATGGCTAGTAACCACTCTTGGCTTTTGCGCCCCTGGCTGATTGACCAGGGGCACTAGCAGCAAATGGTACAAAAGGACTGGTAGCCATGATCATCCTCAGTTCCAATTTATGGAAGGATTTGGATGGTGCAATATGGCTAGTAACCATCTCTGCTGTCATGCAAAAGCAAAAGCATGCTTCTGTGTAGCGCTGCTGAATCGCCTGTGTGAGCGGCATCTAGTACACATACGGTGAGAGTCACAAACGGCAAAAAAAGCTCCATGATTGCCATGCTATGGCATCTGCCAGGGCAATCCAGGGGAAAAAGGCGCGAAATGCTTGTCTGCCGTTGCTTTCCCAGACGAAGGAGTGACTGACGACATTTACCCAGAACCACCCGCGACGATGATTTTTGCCCCATCAGGCACTGGGATCTCAACCCGGAAGTTCCAAGGGGCGGGGGAGGCTGCGGGAACTATGGGATAGCTAGGGAATAGCTACCCACAGTGCAACGCTCCAGAAATCGACGCTAGCCTCGGACCATGGACGCACACCACCGATTTAATGTGTTTAGTGTGGCCGCGCGCACTCGATTTTATAAAATCTGTTTTACAAAACCGGTTTATGCAAATTCGGAATAGTCCCGTAGTGTAGACGTACCCTTACTGTGACAGTCTGAGGCCTGGTTCTTCGGCTAGGCAGCAAAGGCAGCCATAAGGTGGGAAGTGTATGGTCACATCCTCACATTCCCAACTAGTCACATTGAACTAAGGTGCTATTGGGCTGTTAGGAATATAATCCTGTCCTGATATTCCTATCACCTCCAGAGAAAGAGAAACTTAGTTTGGTAGCATCCTGTCTGGCAAGAACTCACTTATCAATAGACACAGCTCGAAAACCCTTATGTCTGTATAGATGTAGTTGTGAAATCCTCCCTTCTGTATTGTTTTGTATGTTTATTTGCATGGTCTCTGTCTGGTTCTGTGATTGTTTCTGTCTGCTGTATAATTCATTTTGTTGGGTGTAAACCAATGAAGGTGGTGGAATATAATTGGTTAAATAACCATGTTACAGTATGTTAGGATTGGTTAGTTACATTTCAGTAAAATGATTGGTTAAGGAATAGCTAAGCAGAACTCAGGTTTTACTATATAGTCTGCAGTCAATCAGGAAGGCGGGGGGTGGGGAGTGGAATGGGACCAGGGACTGGGGATGGGGGAATTGGGATCATGTTTTGCTACAGTGGGAAATGGGAACGGGTATGGGAACAGAAACAGGGACACAGACAAGGCTCTGTGGTGTCAGAGCTGGGAAGGGGACACTGAGGAAGGAAACTGGAATCGTGCTTGCTGGACGTTCACCCCAATAAACATCAAATTGTTTGCGCCTTTGGACTTTGGGTATTGTTGCTCTCTGGTCATGTGAGAAGGACCAGGGAAGTAAGAGGGTGAAGGAATAAGCCCCCTAACACTGTCATTTGTTGCTGTAGGCTCCATTCACATCCCACTCCTGACACAATCACTGTCTTCTATCTGACAAAATAGCCTAATTTCAACCTCTCCTGTAACATTACACCACCAACTATTTAGCATTTGTATGAGAGAAGTTGGAGGGAATTCAAACATCTTCAAATGGCAAAACTTTTCCCCCGACCTGGTCAGTGAATCCTATGGTGAGAAACTTTCTGTGCATTTCAGTTTCTTGTATTGTCGGCGGGGGCTGAGGTGCTGGAAGGGAAATGTCCATGGAAAACTTGGACATCACTGTTGTCCAAAAAAAGGCTGGTGTTAGACACAATCGCTTCTCGTATTCCTGTGGAATCCGAGTCTAGCTGAAGAATTTCTGTCTATCCTAGAGAGAATCATTCCATTGTAAATACAAATGCAATGAGATCTTCAGGTCGAGTCAGCGCCTTTAAAAAATATTTACTGAGAAAAAAGCCATTCTTTGCCTTGTTGATAAGGACAAGAAGCCCTCTTTTCCTTTCCATTTCAAATGCGAAATGAATGGAGATTTTCATTGAAAAACTTCTCGTTTTTAGGGGGAATTGAACCCAGGCCATGGCTGTTAAAACGCCAGAACCTACTGCTTAAAGCACCAGGGAGGGATGTTTTTTTTTGACAGCCAGTGTTGCTTTTCTCAGCCTCCTATTTCACCAATGTGCAGTTAAGCTCAGGAATAGGCTCCCAAAGGCGTCTGTGGTGTCTCTGTCCTCAGAGGTTTTTAAGAACAGGTTGAACAAACCTCTGTCGAGGATACTCTGCATATACTTGGTCCCATAGATAACCTGCTCTAGCTCTATCTGCTACCTTCATCGTGTTTGGATGTAAAGGTGGGAAATGATGGAGAAATTGGCCCCTCTTTCAAGTTTAAATGTTGTAACTTCCACATCTAGACCGGGGTGGCCAACCTGAGCCAACGTAACTGCCAAACATGCACCTTTGTATGCAACTGCTGAGTCAGTTGTGAACCTTGCTACCATTATCATTATCCCTTTGAATAATGATGGTATACAGGACACTTGGCTGTATATCCCAGAGTGTCCTGGACGTCTACAGGCTGCATTAGCCAATCCAACCATTCAGCACTTGCAGATGGGCACCTCTGTATTCTGCCTGAGTCTTGTACAGCTATGAAAGGCTGGTAGATGCCGATATTTTCCCGTCTTTTTAACCAGCACTAATACCCAGCCAGGCCAGGGCTGGGAAGAGAGAGAGAGCAGCAGGTTTCCCCTATTGTGGCTGTCTCGCTTTTTCTTGACTAGCTTCACCTCTGCACCAACGTGGGCTTTTAGTATGTGAGCCTGGCTAGCTCAGTTGGCAGAGCATCAGACTTTTAATCTGAGGGTCCAGGGTTCAAGTCCCTGGTCAGTTGAGAAACTCCTCACTATGATTATAAAAATCTGTCTTTCTGGAGTCTTGTTCAGTGTTACTCTTTCTCTCCAGGATTTTGCCTTTCCTAAGAAGGGCCTTTCTGTGGGGGGATTGAAGGAGTAACTCCTTGACATCCCCTCTGTCCTTGCAGGCTGGAGGAATAAAGTCCTCTGGGCATATAGCATGTTCCTCCCCTGCAGACACAAACACACAGAATATCCATAAGGAATTAAAATTAGAATCCACCACTTTCCTTGGGGGCTTGTTCCTGTGGTGAATCATCCTCGCTTTTGAATATTTGTGCCTTAGTTGTAATATGAATTTGTCTCTTTTCACCTTCCAGCCATTGTTATGCCTTTCTCTGCTCGATTAAAGAGCCGTTTCATACCCAATATTTTCTCTCCATTAAGGCCCTTCAACACTTCAATGAAATCACCTTTCAATCTTCTTTTGATAAGCTGAACAGGTTGAGCTCGTTCAATAGCAAAGAGCCACCAAATGTTCTGAGGGCTGGAGAAAAATGTCTTCTAGGGAAAGTGGTGGATTCTCCATCTCCTGATGTCATTTAATGAAGACTAGACGCCTTTCTGGAATGTGTTTGCCCTAAAAGTAGTTATTGTGTCATACAGGAGGCCTGTGATATGCAGGGGGTCAGATTAGATGCTCTAATGCTCTCTTCTGGCCATAAAGTAGACTAATTTCTGAAAAACTGAGCGTAGCATTGGGAGCAGCGTCTGATGTTTTCCTGTCTAGCCGGCTTGCTGCCTAGAACAAATGCTCCTTGAGTGGGGTGATCCACAGGGAGTATCTCAAACCTCCAAAGTGCCTGGGCAGGGGCAGGACATTAGCACAGCAAGGGAGGGGTGTGGCAGTGACATCACAAAGGCCTTTTGCAGGACCTCAGACTATTGGTCAAAGGTGGTGGGGAGGTGGTGACCTCACAGAGAGATGCTGACATCAGCCAGGCAGGACAGGGGCCAGGGGGCAGGGAAACCTCAGAGACCCCTGTGGCTTTGTTTCAGCAAGTCTCCTTCTCCAGGTCTCTCTTTGAGGACAGAGAGAGTATTCGGGTTCACGTACGTGAGCGCCAGGAGGAACCTCTTTCGAGTTTTCTCCTTCCCTTTAGTGATTTTACTAGAAAACAGAAGTCCCTGTTTAGAAGGTAAGAGCCTCCTCGAGGGAAGGGGTGTTATGGTCGTGTCACAGTTCGGATGCCAGTGGCCCCCCTACACTGTCAGGAAGTTCCCACCACCCTGCTCTGTGTTCGCAGGGCGGGAGAGAGCAGCATTCCACGGCGGTGATTTGCTCCTGGTTGCCGGAGCAGAGCAGCAGGCTCAGCTGTCAGAACTTCCCAGAGCGATGAAAGGGGAGGGGCCCATGGCTCTGTAGCAGGAATGCAGGGCAGACGAGTTCACGACGGGCATTCTGGGATACTGGGGAAGGCCAGTTATGGTGATATAATGAACAGCAGCATTTACTCTGTTACTTTAAGTTTGCTGCAAAAAGCTCTAGCCTTCTCATTGAAGTCGTTTTATTTTGTCAGCAAAACAGGGCACTTTTGTCGCCAGACATGGCATTGCAGTGTGTTCACCAGCCACAAGCTACCGACCGAGAGAGCGTTGTGTGTTTTTCATACACCTGAGCAATATAATTCTGCTGAAACAACTTTGTAGTGCAGACCTGGCCAAAGATTCACTCACACACAGCATGCAAGGAAAACCTGACCTGCTCCTCTGCTTTGCAGAATCCAAACACAAGCAAAGCTTGTCAGGCCCTGGTGGTGATGGCAGGGAGTCAGGTGTGGGCAGATAGTGTATTATAGCTACCCCCAGGCACCATGGCTTAGCTGGCTAAAACATCTGTTTCATAAACAAAAGATCCTAGGTTCAACTCCCAGTGGTGCCTTGTTGACTGATTGTTGGGGCACCTGGTATTGGCTACTGTCAGAAAACAAGGTTCAGAGCTAGATAGGCATTTGGTCTAGCCCAGTGTGGTTTTTCTTATGGTTTAAATAACACTCACAGGCACTGATACCAGAGTTACTGAACGTTTGGGAGTTAGGAGCGGGTAGGTCAGTGGTCCAGTCCCCACACAGATGACCCCTGTCTCCCTCTGGGACAGGGGCAGGTCTGAGCTCTCACCCAAATGCTCATTGTGGCTGCCAGAATCTGTGAGCAGCTTGTTTAGTTGACGGCAAAGGTTGAGTCCTGCTTTGTGCACCGTGTGTGAGAATGAAAATCCTAAACTGCCCTTTGAAATAACGAATGCAGCAGGACGTGTTATTGTCCCTGCCCCAAAGCAGACAGACCAATGGAGAAATGCCGTCGAGTCCAAGGTAATACTCCACTGCCATTTTACCTTTTTTGCTTGCTAAACTCCTTCTTATCTGCCCGGCCCAGGCTGTCCTCTGCCTCAGCTGCTGCTCCCGGCCTGCTCTAGAGTCAAACATGCAGGGCCCCCAGGGGAACAGAGGCTGGGACAGGGCAGCAGCCTGGGCTGGGCTGGGAAGATGCTGGGAGTTCTCGTTCCCTGAGAACTGGCCTGGCTCCCTTCTCAACAGCGAACAAATCAATTCCACGTCCCCTCCCCAGAAAAACCAGCCTGGAGCCAAGGGCAGCAGGGGACGATTCCCTCCAGTTCCCACCAAGGCAGGAGAGAACCCAGGGTGTTTCTAGCAGAGCTTATGGAACTGAGGTGGGGAAACCAGCCTTTAATAACAGGCAGTTCCAGTTTAAGCTAAGTGTTTTTAACAATTTCTACAACATTAAATAACCCTTTAATCGTAGTGTCACCATCTATAAAATTGCTTCAGCCTCCTAAGTGCACAACTAAACATCTCTTCAAATCCAAGGGAGTGGAGATCAGTCAGTGTTCAGAGTCATCCCACAGAAAAGAACCATGTTGTGGTACATACTGGCCCCATCATGTGGCCATCGCCTTTCCCTCCTCTTCCAGACTCAGAATGTGATCAGCTCACACTGAGAGGGTGTAACACCCCTCCCTTGGTCTCTGTGCCAGAGCTCCTATCAGCTCAGTGTCCTTCCCACAAGAGTCGGCTGCTGAGAGGGTTGCGATGGGGTAAATGAAGGCAGAGGAGGATTGTTCCTCATGGGGTTTTTTGTGTGGCTCTGTGATCCTGCTGGAGGAAACATCATTTGAGTTTTTTTCAGTGGCTTGGGTTGGACTCAGGTTGTGACCCTGAGTACAGGGATTCCTGCACTTTCTGCTCTTAGCCCCTCAGGGAATGGACAATGGAGCATCTTCAGAAATTGGATAGAAAGTAGCCTAAGAAAGTGTAACATAAGTGAGAAGAAAAACAGCATTATCACCTCCCTGGTTGTCTAGTGGTTAGGATTTGGCACTTTTACTACCATGGCCTGGGTTCGATTTCCAGTCAGGAAAAAGTGACTTTAAACCAAAAATGCTTTAGTCATTCTTCACTTGCAATGTAAACAAATCCATGGTATTTTCCTGATTCCCCTGTCTTTCCAGTATCTCCATGGCAGGGTTGGCACCAGCGCAGCAAGCAGGTCCCTGGGGTGGTCAATGGAAAGGGGAGGCTTCAGCAGCAATTCGTCCCTCTCAGAGCAAAGGACTTGAGGCCAACAGCGGCAGAGGTAGAGCTCCAGTTGACTGCAGCTTTTTTTTTTTTCCACTTGGGGTGGCAAAAACACTGGAAGTGGCCCTGCTCCATGGAAGACAATTTGTTAAATCCCAGATGAGTGCAGTTCTATCAGGTCTCAGCCTGAGTCCTTAGGTCTTAATCCTGGGGATATTGTCCCATCATGGGGCCATTTCCTGCCTCTCTTTCCTAGGGAAGCACAATTTTCCTTGCACAGACACAGGAACAGCAAGATCTTTCTCTGTCCCTTGTGCAAAGCAGGGGGCCAAATTCCAGGGAAACAATGGACAAGCAGGGGGCCCTGGGCACATCCAGCCCTGGCCGTGAGATGTTCCCTCCCCTCTTTCTTTATGCCCCTGTTGTTATTTCATGGAATGTCTGGGATGGGGGAAAAGCTGAGTTCACTCCAGGTAGAGGGTAAAAAGGACCCTGAAAATCTCAGGCCCCAACCCCTGCTACCAGGATCACCAAGGTGCTGGGGATTTGAGTAGGAAAGGGACTGTGTGAATTGTCAAGGTGGGGAATGAATAACAATCTACAACTAGATCCACCTCATTAACAACTGACACAGGGTAATCCTGCTGCTGATAGAAGGGAAACTGGGAGTGATTCTTTGCTGTTCAGCCATGGAAACAGTGACCCCGTTGCACCGCAGTGAATGTGCTGGGGAAAGCTGGACTTCACAGGCAGGTGGAAAGACCAGATCCTAGAAACACCTGGAGCTCCCCACAGCACTTCTGCCACCAGGCTCAGGTGTTGAGTGACTCACAGTGCCCCCCCCCGACACATTACCTTCCAGCAGGGGGTGGCAGCACCCCCCACCCAATGCAGGGGAGAGGACTGAGTGCATCTCTGCACCCTGAGTCCAGGGCACCCACTCTCTCTGCCCCACACATAGAATCTGGCCCTGCTGCAAAGCGACTCCTAAGAACCAGCAGCCTCCAGGACAGCAGGTTTGCCCTCAGAGCAGGGAATGTGTCCCCCATGCTGCTTTTAGGCCACCGGGTGCTCTGGAAACAGGAGGGCTCTGAGTGTAACCTATAACACCCTTGGCCCATCTGGGGATGTAGCTCAGTGGGGCAAAAGAGGAAAGTCAATCTGAGGAAGGCAGGGCAGAAGCTAAGCACCTCAGTGCAGCTAAGTGCGGTTAGTAGAGCACCAGCAGTTGTTCTGCAAAGCCTGGGGAGGTGCGGTTGGCTGCTGGGAGGCAGAATCTTGTGCCTGCCTTTTGGCTTCCCAGGGATGGCTACTTGCAGCCCAGGAGAAGAAGGATGGTTCTGGGTGAAAGGAAGACAAGCAAAGCTCTGGGAGGAAATTTGGGTGCACGGTGCTGGCTCTGCGCTGGGGGAGGGGGTTGGGGTACAGGTGGGGTGGCGCTTACCCCGGGCACTGCAGCTCCCAAAGTGACTGGTACACACAACCCTCTGGCAGCAGCTCCTAAGTGGGCCGTGCCAGGGGGTCTCCGTGTGCCGCTACCTGCAGGCGCTGCCCCCAGAGCTCCCATTGGCTGCAGTTCCTGGCCAATGGGAGCTGCGGAGTTGGTACTTGGGGCAGGGGCAGTGCATGGAGACTCTCCCGCCACCCCAGGGGATGCTGGGACATGCCGGCCATTTCTGGGACTGGCACGGAGGGATGGAGGCAGAGTGGGCAGGGAGCCATCTCAGTGCTGCTGGCACATCTCTGCACACCCATGGGGGGAGGGGAGCAGAGGGCCTCCATGCGCTGCCTGGGGTAGGGGCAGTGCACAGAGCTGCCTCCCCTCCCGGGTCTCTTACAGGAGTGGGTGGGTGGGATCTTTTGGCCTGCGAGGTGCAGCAGGTCGGACTAGATGATCACATTGGTCCCTTCTGACCTTAAAGGCTCTGAGTCTAAAAGGGAGAGGGAAGTAAAGGAAAAAAAAATAAACCAAACATTGTAATACCAGGATGACTCCACCTGCTCATTGTATAGTCCCGCCCCTTTCTTCCTCCCCTGGGTGTTGAATGACCTGCAGCACATTGATTCTCTCCTTCCATTGCTAAACTGATACAATGTGACTGCAATTAAACCCATTCCCAGCAGAGAAAACATCACATCCCTGCATTGGCTGGGAATTGAACCCAGGTCAACTGCTTGGAAAGTAGCTATGCTCACCGCTATACCACCAATGCATCTGGCAAAAGTGCCACTTATGCTTGCCCAATGAGGCTAGACCAGAATTGAGGCATTTTACTGCCTGTTAAAATGTACTGGAGTCTCATCACTAAAAAGAAACTACCTCCATCATCACTTGGGTTTGAACCATCAGCCTCTCAATTAAGTCACCCAAGTGGTTAATCACAGACACAGGTAACTATCCTACTTCCAAAGTTTGTCTATGAAGCACCTACAGGGGTACACCTGGCTGGTGAGGGAGGCGCACTGCTGGGGTTATGAGTTCAGGCCTCACCCAAAGCATCGGTTTTCATTAGCCATGGAGCTTCCCGCCCTCACTTTGTCTAATTCACAAGGAAAGTGCCATACGAGGGTGATGAGAGTAAATTCTAAACTCTGAAATGTGGAGGTTGGCCCATAGATTGGGATAAGGGGTTTGAAGAGGAAAAGGTCTAAGGATATAAAACCAGACAGTCTCCAGGGGCAGGTACGGTTCAACGCCTCAACAGGGAGCCATTTGGGGGAGGGGGTTTCACGTCCTCTGTTAAATGTCCTGAGAGGTATTTTAAGATGAAGATAACACCATGGCTAACAGTTGACTGGCACGTCCTGGGTTAAAGGAAGGAAGGGACTTGGGTTAATAGTCGGAAGATTTGTGTTACCGTCACTGTCTGACCCCCCTTCAGTTCAGAGGTTTGTACTTTGTTGGGTGGAACTCACAGACTCCTGGAGAGCAGGGGCAGCTGTTTCCATGGCAGAGAGCCTGGCACTTAGGAGACTTTCTTAACTTGCTGTTTTGAAGCAATTCAATAAAATAACGGTGGAGCTACACTGTCCAGTCCAAAATTTCAGCCCCCCCCGGTGCAAAAATGCTATTTGAGGATCTAAACAGGAGGCTTCCGGCGCTAGGACACCTGACCAGAGAGCTCAGTGGGGGGTGTAAGAGCTGCTGACTCTGAGGGTCCTGGGCTAAATCCACTTACAGGTGGAAGGGTTTTGATTTACTTGATGGATAATGAGCACCAGCTACCAGGGGAGAAGCCCTGCCAACCTGCTGCCACTCCAGCTGCTGCCCCGGGGGGGGGAGCCCCAGGGGGCCTGCTGCTGCTCCAGCCACCCCAGGAGTGCTGCCGGGGGCCACCGAGCTGCGGTTGCTCCTGCTGCCCACGGAACCACAGGAGGGAGATGATTTTTTGACAGTGACAGACGCCTCATCCTAAAGGCCTTTGTCTGCCCCCTTCTAGTGACTGTTTGGTACAGGAATGCAGCCCTCATTCCTGGGTCTCTCCTGGGGAAATAATGTTTCTGTGCAAAACACCAAAGCTTTTGACAGAAAGGAAGAAAAGGAAATGGCCACACGATGGGACTAGGACATAAGGAATGAAACACAAGATGCTTCTCCCATGTGCATTGACTTTGAACCTTGTTGTTTGCGGTGTTGTGTCTCATGTCTTGGGACCAACATGGATACAACAAGGGGGAGGGGGTCACATAATATCTTCTAAAGGACCAAGGAAGGAAGTATTATTTACTCCTTCTCATAACACAAGAACTAGGAGGGGTCACCAAATGAAATGAACAAGCTGCAGGTTTGAAATGAACACACTTCCCTCAATCTGCTGGCAATGCTTCTACTAATGCAGCCCAATCTGCTGTTAGCCTTCTTGGCAACAAGGGTACTGTTGACTCATATCCAGCTTCTCATCCACTGTAATCCCCAGGTCCTTTTCTGAAGAACTGCTGCTTAGCCAGTCGGTCCCCAGGCTGTAGCAGTGCAGGGGATTCTTCCTTCCTAAGTGCAGGACTCTGCACTTCTCCTTGTTGAACCTCCTCAGATTTCTTTTGGCCCAATCCTCCAATTTGTCTAGGTCACTCTGGACCCAAACCCTACCCTCCAGCGCTTGGATTCTTTACATGCTTTCACAGAGTGAAGAGCACATGTTCCATGATTTCATATGGCAGAGTTTTATGCTATAGGGAGCTTTCCCTGTGTGAATTTGACAGGTGAATCAACATAGAGACACATTGTGACCCTTCTCAGGGAGCCGAGGGCTGTGAGTTTCCTTGTTGCCACCTTCCACTAGGAAGAGGGAGTTTTGCATTTGGCAGCTGGATGTTAGTGACCAAACTCACCCAGCCCATCAGGCACTCAAGGACCCTCCTCTGAGCTACAGCAGCCACCCTAACCCCTGAGTTCCTTCAATGTGTCCCCCTCTGGGGTGCAGCCCGGATCACCAGATACTCAGAGAAATCCCAGATTCTCTCTGCCCAAAGCAATGGTATATCCCAGGTTACTAGTTTTACTGTGGACCACTGCTACTGTATCTCACACAGCACTTGAGTATAGTTATCAAACAAGCAGAAATTTATTTAACAACTGATAGAGATTTAAACAAACAAACGTGAGTGATGGAAACCAACTGTTACCAACTAAACAAAATCAGAAAATGCAACCTACACTTTTTAATAGTTACCTTTCCTATCTAAGTAGATTCTCACCTCACACTTCAGTCAATTTCACTGATTGCTAGTCCCAAGGCGCCACGGCCCTGCCTTTCATGAAGCGCCACTGGTCATTAGGAATCTCCTTGGTGAATGGACCCAGAGTGTTTTTCTCCACCCTGAATCAGTCTTTTGTCTTTATATTCACAGAAAGGACGATCTCCTCATTCTCATATTGTCCTTGTCACTTCCACAGGGTTTCGATGTCTATAATTTGTCTTTGATGGTTTTCCATTGGCTTTTCTGGGTTGGTGCAAAGGCTGACAATGGAGCAATACATCACATAATTGGCTAGCAAGGGACAGGTGCCAATTCCCTCCCACTGGAATGGGCCGTCCCCACCAAGAGCTATGGTTGGGGTGACTCACTTTCACAACAATACTATATGGGCATAATTTTCCATGTACTTACATTACCCCTTAACTATGACTCGGACACACCTCTCGCAGTGATTAGGAGTATCAATAATTTACAAGCTTTCAGTAGAGATCTCACTGCTATGCTTCCTGGATAAATATCATAAAAGCAGTGTATTAGCTGTGGGGAGTTTGTCAGGTCTGAGACAGGAGTTGCTTGTGAAGAACTGTGACCCCCTTTGCCAATTGGCACCAATGAGCTTTTGTCACAGATGCACTGAGCTATACAGTCACATCCTGATAGAACAGAAAGGCCAGCACAAAAAAACAGAGAGAGGAACAATAAGATACTAAAATGACAATGGCTGGAACTCTCCATTTCTCTCAGTCTTTGCATTCATGGGCACTAAGAGCTGTAGCTACAGTTGAGGAACCAGGTGAGCGGACAGCTGGCTCCCCCTCCATACGAGTAACTTTCTCACACATAGGGAGATGGGTCAAATTTGGAATTGATGTTAAGGCTGTGTCTACACTTCAAACACTGGAAATATTCTTCTGACAACCTAACACTGTCTACACTGGGGCTCAGGTCACATTAACTACTTCTCTCAGTGGAGAGGACTTTTCACACTCCTGATAGACGTGCTCTGCCAACACAGCTTTTCAACATCGACCAGCCTTTAGCTGGCTTATTGACCTGAAAGGCAATGGATTTCAGTCTTTCTTTATATTGATGGTTAATGAGTGCAGCTGTCCTACCTGCTGGACACATCCTGTGACAGATGTCAGGCCTTTCCTTTGCAAATTAGAGAAGTGGGGAAGACAGTGACCCTTACAGTCTAAGTTGGTAAAAATTTATACAACTTGTCACCTCGAGTAGCTTTCCTTTGAATAGAAATTGACTTAGAAACTAAACAAAATAAATTCTATTTGAAAACACAAAATATTAAAATGTATACTGGGCCAATATTCTCTTATACACACTTTCTCACACACATTCTCCCACCCCAAACCTTTGGAGTGAGGTTTTCCACCAGAACTCCTTACACTACAGGGGGTAAATTAAATCAAATTAACTTTTCAAGATTAGCCACCATTTCCTGTACGACTAACAAAACAAAACAAAAAAAGACAACTTTCAGTTTTCCAAAATACTTCAGATTATCACACATTTAGTCTCTTCTTCTTTAACCAATAACTTCACCAATAATCTCATTTTAATAGATGATAAAAACATATTCAAAGATCACAAATTCTTATCATACATGTTAGTTTTCTTCTAATGCCCACTGCCAACAACTGAACCTTGGCTCAAGATGTGGTTTGTCCCAAACACTTCTGTGAGTTCAGATATCTCAGGATCTTCTGCAGTATGTGTTGGTGGAAGGGGTCTCCTATATGGGAGTCTTTGCATCATGAGGAAAAATACCTCTCGTGTCACACTTTTAATCTTTCAAAGTGAGAGAAGATAGAGAAGTGATGTAAATGCATAAAACACAAGAGAGAACTGTCTGGTCTACACTAAAGACATTTATCGGTTAACTATATTACTCCGATGTGTGAAAAATCCACACCACTGAGCAATGTAGTTACACAGCCCTAACCCCCTGTGTAGATAGCTATACATCAGCAGCAGAACTTCTCCTGCCAAAAGAGCCACTGCCGCTTGCGAGGGTTGGACTAATCAAGTCCGATGAGAGAAATCTCTCCCATTGGCTGAAAGCGTCTGTAATAGCAGCGCTACAGCAGCGCAGCTACATTGGTGCAGCTGCACCAACATCAGCTTTATTGTGTAGCCATAGCATCAGACACAAAACCATAGAATCAGAACTCAACATGCGAGTATCCAGAAGTCTGAAATTGGAGCCTGATACATTCATTGCCTCATTGGTTACCATCATTTCTACAGCCTTGAAGTCCTTGTTACCCAATCAGGCAGCCAGTTTGGGATCCACGGGAAGGAATGTCCTTTGAAGCTCTCTCTCTTTGGATCCAAATGGTAAAGGATGATTGTTCTCAATGTAACCTGGCATCATTTGGAACTGTAATCAGTGACACTGAACTAGGAAATGGAGTTGTACAAACAATTTTCCTTGGGTCATTGGTCACCATAGCTTCCTTTACTGGGGTGGAAACCAAGAACTGGATGTGGACTCTTTCAGCCCCAGCTCTTTCCAAATCCTTGGCCTTGGTTAGGGTAAATTTACACTTCTCCGAAGTAGAATCCTTTACAAAACCACTCCAAATCTCAGCAGTGTTAGTGAGGCTTACCAAAACATGGAGGCTTACCAAAACATGCCCAGCTTTTCTTTAATTTGGTGGCACAGTTCCAGGCAAGGGACTGGATACAGGGCTGGATCACAATCTTCATTAGTAACCAGAGTTGGAGTTTCTATTCAAAAATAGCTATTTTTCTGCAGCTATTAGATTTCCAAAACTGATTTGATTCGATATACATTTTTAGCACCTACAAAGGATAAATTCAACAAAACTCCACTTCTATTTCCTCAACATCTGCATCATGAAGGGCAGCATCTCCGATACAATAAGATTAGCTAGGAATGATCTTCTGTAGGGCTCCAGCTGCAGAGGTTCTGCTGTTGTTCACCATTTCTGAGTAGAGATTTTAAATCACTGCTGTTTCTTTGTTAGCCTGTCCAGTAAATTGGAGAGTTCTCTAATGCTGACAGAACTGCACCTCAACCTTCTCCATGACATCATGCAGGGATGGGGAAAAAGCAAAGCTGAAGTGAGAAATGAGGACTTTAGCAAATAGTCATTTGTCTTAAATTCTCCAATAAATCTGAGCTACATCCTATCAAACTGAACTACGATCCAACTGAGTGACCAAACAGCCTTCAGGAAAGATAGAAACCCACATCACAGAGAGCTAGAATACACGGCAATGAAAGTGTGAAGTGAAATTCCAGAGCAGGTTACATCTGATTATTCAGAATCAGGACAAGAGATTCTCCCATCACATTCTCCTCTGGTCCATTCAAACATACTTCACTCAGCACTGTCTCAATAGCCAGTTATGTTATTTACAAAATTTTTAGTATCCGAGCATTGCCATAATGGGGGACAAAACCACTCACCTTGCCAGAAGTGGCTTTACCAATAGATGGAACCTGGGATTTAAACTCCCAATGATCACACTGTGTTTGGGATCCATTTGAATTCCCCTTCCAGGTCTTTGACACTTTCATCTCCAGTCAGAGCGACACTGAGATAAGATTAAAGAAGTCAAAGCATCATCTCCAAGCACAGACAGCTGAGAACTGTTCCTCACAGGACACTTTGAGAAGTGGATGGATAGAATGTGATGATGATAACCTCTGCATGGCTCAGACAAAAGGTAACAGTTCTGCAGTGATGGGGAAGAAGGGAATCTCTGCGTCTCCCCATCTCCTTCCAGTGTCACAGAGGCTGAAATTACACTTTTTTTCCTGCCCCTGCTCCTCTTCATTTAACTATAATTTGAAAAATTCCCATTATATCTGCTCTTCAGCACAACCCAGAGCAACGTGAGAACAAGTGGCAATGATACAATCTGTATCACTGGTGACTAACAATAACTTTGAAATAGGAAGAATAGTATAAATGTGATGCTCCCTGGTTCCTGATAGGAAGGGCACACTCGAATTACTCATGGGATAATGGAGTTGATAGAAAGGACAAATGGGTCCACCTCAAAACAGGGCAAACTGCAAAAGGCAAAAATGGGCCCCTCATCTGGTCAAACTGAGGGATAACCATGCTGCAAACAGTTCAAACAGCTTTAAAAGTTACTATGTGGGAATCAGAAAAATTATTAGAGAAAAAAAAGTATTGATAGCCCTAGAGGTGTTTATGTTGTTGATCTCCCTTGCAGATTCTCTGATGACTAACATGGGCTAAGTGCCCACAGAAGGTTTTCCCGCACTCACTGCATTTATAGGGTCTCCCACCGGTGTGGATTCTCTGATGCCTAATAAGGTCTGAGCTGGTAATAAAGGTTTTCCCACACTCACTGCATTCATAGGGCCTCTCCCCTGTGTGGATTCTCTGATGTTGAGAAAGGGCTGAGCTGTGAGTGAAGCATTTTCCACACTCACTGCATTCATAGGGCCTCTCCCCTGTGTGGATTCTCTGATGGGTAAGAAGGTTTGAGCTGCGATTGAAGGTTTTCCCACACTCACTGCATTCATAGGGCCTCTTCCCTATGTGGATTCTCTGATGCGTAATAAGGTGTGAACTGCGATTGAAGGTTTTCCCACACTCACTGCATTCATAGGGCCTCTCCCCTGTGTGGATTCTCTGATGGGTAAGAAGGTTTGACCTGACAGTGAAGTTTTTCCCACACTCACTGCATTCATAGGGCCTCTCCCCTGTGTGGATTTTCTGATGGGTAAGAAGGTTTGACCTGATAGTGAAGTTTTTCCCACACTCACTGCATTCATAAGGTCTCTCCCCTGTGTGGATTCTCTGATGTTGAGAAAGGGCTGAGCTGTCAGTGAAGCATTTTCCACACTCACTGCATGCATAGGGCCTCTCCCCTGTGTGGATTCTCCGATGTTGATAAAGGCCTGAGCAGCTATTGAAGCATTTACCACACTCACTGCATTCATAAGGCCTCTCCCCTGTGTGGATTCTCTGATGTCGAGAAAGGGATGAGCTGTCAGTGAAGCATTTTCCACACTCACTGCATTCATAGGGCCTCTCCCCTGTGTGGATTCTCTGATGGGCAAGAAGGTTTGAGCTGCTAGTGAAGTTTTTCCCACACTCACTGCATTCATAGGGCCTCTCCCCTGTGTGGATTTTCTGATGGGTAAGAAGGTTTGACCTGCTAGTGAAGTTTTTCCCACACTCACTGCATTCATAAGGCCTCTCCCCTGTGTGGATTCTCTGATGTTGAGAAAGGGCTGAGCTGTCAGTGAAGCATTTTCCACACTCACTGCATTCATAGGGCCTCTCCCCTGTGTGGATTCTCTGATGTTGATAAAGGCCTGAGCTGCTAGTGAAGCATTTACCACACTCACTGCATTCATAGGGCCTCTCCCCTGTGTGGATTCTCTGATGTTGATAAAGGCCTGAGCTGCTAGTGAAGCATTTACCACACTCACTGCATTCATAGGGCCTCTGCCCTGTGTGGATTCTCTGATGCGTAATAAGGTGTGAACTGCGACTGAAGGTTTTCCCACACTCACTGCATTCATAGGGCCTCTCCCCTGTGTGGATTCTCTGATGTCGAGAAAGGGATGAGCTGTCAGTGAAGCATTTTCCACACTCACTGCATTCATAGGGCCTCTGCCCTGTGTGGATTCTCTGATGCGTAATAAGGTGTGAACTGCGACTGAAGGTTTTCCCACATTCACTGCATTCATAGGGCCTCTCCCCTGTGTGGATTCTGTGATGCTTTATAAGGATGGAGTAATCACATACGTTTTCCCCAAACTCACTGCATGTATTTTTTCTCTTTCTGCTGAGGATTTCCTGTTGTGTTGTGGTTTCCTTGAGGTCCTTCTGAGTTTCCTGACAGGAAATACATTTACCCACTTTCTCCCCTGGCTGGTTTCCCTGCTCTCCTTCTGGTCTGTGCTGAATGTCATGGGATTTTTCCTGCTTATGACTCCAGGACACATTCCTTTTCGATCTTTGCGATAATTCTCTGTGTTTATCCACTTGCTCAACATTTTCCTGCTGAGAATTCTCCTCCTCTTTCTCACATACCATTGCGTCACCTGCTGTGATAGAGACAGAAACCTCAAACAAGGATGGAAAGGGGAAGGCCAAACCAATACAAGTACTGGAGAGAAGTCAAATAAAAATCAGGAACTGAACTCCCCCAAGTTCTTCCCCAAACAGGAGAGAGGAGGGGATCAATTCAGGCTTCACATCCCATCCAAATTCACAGGGGGAAGGGAGGAAGCTACTGCCTGGTGTCTGCTAGTGTCTACAGGAAGCCATGAGCTATATTTACCCTAAGGATACGACCCCTGCTAGGGACAATATTGAACTGAGAGACCTTCCAAGGGCATTGTAGGGCATCCCAGATGTTTCCTTCAGGCACTTACAGATTCTGAGTTGGTTTAATATTTCCTCACCTGTGCAGGGAGCTCTCAGGGTCTCTCTTTCCTCTGAACCCTGGAGGTCTGGGACCCATGGCTCTTCCCCTTGTTCCAGCTGGGAGATCACATCAGGTTGGGAAATTGGAAACCCTGCTCAGATGAAAGAAAACAAAGGAGGTCACTTGATTTCATAACTTTGTCATAAAAAACATTCTATTAATTTAACTTCAGTGCTTAGTGTGACGGGTGTGCCTGGGGCAGTCCACACTGAAAATGCCAGGGTCAGGGCAGGATGAAAAAGGGAGAGCAGATGCTCCCAAAACTGGTGGTTAACACTGAAGTTAAACTCAACGACCAGTCACAAACTGTGCTTCTGATCCCACACACGGGTTATCGAGAAGCTGAAAAAAGAAATCACACGGCCCCTTTATTGCATTCCAGTTCTCCGACTCCCAATCAGCACCTAGGTCCAGTACAGTGAGAGGTTATTTAAAAACTCTGCTCATATACAAAATGTTTTTCTGACCCCAAAAGGTCAGCCACATTACAAGATCACTATAGGTTTGGATCTTACCCAAAAGACCACACTGCCAGCCAATCCTTTAGCATGGAAAGACAAGACAGGACACGACACAAAAAAAGTTGTTAAATGGGAAAGCAGTGAGATGCATTCCAAAATCTATATATCAGGTTATTAGCAGTATTGTTGAGCTGCTGGCTTGAAAGTCCGTCTGGAACACATCCACAAGTTCGATGGGTCTTTCAGTCCTTTGTTCCAGGCTTCAATTTGTAGAGAAGTTGCTCCAGAGGTAGGAAGAGGGATTGAAGACAAAATGGAGATGATGCAGCTGCCCTTTATATTCCCTTTGCCATGTGGCTTGTACTTCCTGTGTCCCAAACACAAGCTTCACAGCACATGGCATGGAAAAGCCTCGGAAGTCTCAGCACACAGACATACCCCTGCATGTCTTGCTGACTCAATAGGTTTATGCCCTTGATCAGGGATGGGCAAATTACGGCCCACGGGCCACATGCAGCAGACAGGACCGTCCTGCCCAGTGCCTGAGCTCCTGGCTGGGGAGGCTAGCCCCTCCCCCGCAGCCACACCACCGTGCGGGCAGCGCTCCTGCGGGGCGGGGCTGTGCGCTCCTGCTGCGCAGTGTGTCTGGCTCTGCGTGGTCCACGTGACTGCCAGACACACTGCTCTGAGCAGCATTGTAAGGAGATGGGGGCGTTGGATAAGGGGCAGGGAGTCCCAGGGGGCAGTCAGGGGACAGTTGGATGGGGCGGAGGTTCTGGGAGGACGGGGGCTGGATAGGTGTGGGAGTCCCAAGGGTCTGTCAGTGGGCAGGGAGGTGGATAGAGGTCAGGGCAGTCAAGGGACAGGTAGCAGCGGGGTTGGGTAGGGGGTGGGGTCCTGGATATGAACCCATATCCACACCCCCGCCCCCTGACAGACCCCGGGATTCCTACGCCTATCAAACCCCCCAGTTCTCCATCCCCTGACCGCCAGCCCAACCGTCCCCTGCTCCCTGTCCCCTGACTGCCCCCCAGGGCTCTCTGCCCCTTATCCAACCCCCTGGCCCTGGCCCCCTTACCACAGCCACGCGGCCTGCTGCAGCTAGACACGGGGTCCCTCAGGAGTGCGCAGACCAGCCCCCTTACCATGCCACTCAGAACAGTAGGAGCTCGCAGCCCCACCGCTGCAGCATTGCCCAGGAGCAGTGGGCCAGAGCGCTGATGGCGCGGCATGTTGAGGGTGCAGGGGGACAGCGGGGGCGAGGGGACAGCAGGGGAGAGGAGGGGAGGGGAGGGGACGGAGGAGCCTCCCCGGCCGGGAGCTCAGGGGCCGGATGTGGCCTGCGGGCCGTAGTTTACCCACCCCTGACCTACCTGTTAGTTTGTAAAAAGAACAGGAGTACTTGTGGCACCTTAGAGACTAACAAATTTATTTGTGGTTTATCTTGCATTTCTTTTGTAAACAATTCTGACTTTTATGACTTGTTACCTGTAGTCACTTAAAATATTTTTTTTGGTAATTAACAATCTTGTTTTATTGTTTTATCCAACTAGTGTGTTTGGATTAAAGTGTGTTGGAAACTGCATTTGGGATGTAGCAGGGTGGACGTCCGCTCCTGCTCTGAAGGGTTAAAAACAGCCCTGGGAGGGGGCTGTGGCTGGAGAAAGCAGCTTTTAGGCTGGGCTGCTTGGGGGAAGTGGCTGCAGCTGGGGCCACGCCCCAAACAGACTCAGCTGGCCCTATAAAGGCACAGAAGCCAGGGGCAGATAGAATCTCTCTCTGTTTGTAGAGGGAGATGGGCCTGGCTGCAGGGAGCTGGACACAGGGTACCTGAGTGAAGCAGGGCTGGGGAAAGGCAGAGGAGCTGGGGAGCTCCAGCCTGGAAAGCCCCAGGCCGAGGCCTAGCAGAAGGCAATAGGTACTGGGGGGGTTGCAGAGGGCAGCCCAGTGGTAGGCCAAGGCAGCAGGTCCAAACCCTCCTTGCCAGTGATGAGTTGCTGATACTGCAGCCTGCCCCAGGGTGTGGGGCTAGACGATGACTGGCCTTATACTGAGCCGAGGTGGGAATAGAGGGTGGGAATTCCCCGGGGAGGGGAGACCCTAAGACTGAGGGGTTACTGCCAGAGGGCAGCACCCCAGGTAAAAGGGGCACCAGGTCCAGGGAGGGGCACGGGGGGGCAGAGGACAGGCGGATCACCGGCCTGCAGAGGGTGCACCGGAGCTGGAATGAGCTAATTCCCAGAAGTCACCAGCAGGGGGTGCAGCAGGGATGAGTCCACTCATGCACATGGGATAACAAGGCTGGTGCATGTCGTTTTCCACAGATGAAATGACAGACTTCACATGAGCTTGCCTTGTTCAGTAGTGTGCTGGACAGGGAAAGATGCACATTTCTGGGGGAAGTCTGGGAAAGGAGACTTTTCTGGTGTTTTCCTGTGCTGCACTGTAACTCATGAGTCACTAAGGGGGGAGGGATAGCTCAGTGGTTTGAGCATTGGCCTGCAAAACCCAGGGTTGTGAGTTCAATCCTTGAGGAGGCCACTTATGGATCTGGGGCAAAAATTGGTCCTGCTAGTGAAGGCAGCGGGCTGGACTCGATGACCTTTCAAGGTCCCTTCCAGTTCTAGGAGATTGGTATATCTCCAATTATTACCTAACTAGCAGCACTAAATACTGTGTAGCTGGGAGCGAGTTACATGCTGCAGACTGTGTGTTAACTGCCCAGGAGCGGCTGCTCTCACAGTAAACCAGTGTAAAAGTCACCCCAGCGTGGGAAACTGAGGGGACACAGCTGTTCAACACTCCAGATTGCACTGTGGTTAATGTCACAGACACTCAATTTCAAAGAGGCTCCCAAAAGACACAAAGTAAATCCATGTCCCAGAAAACCAAGACTCCAGAGAGAGGGCAAGTCTCCCTGCCACTGCTTCTTGCTGACAGCGAGGTCCAGAGACAAAGAGAGAGTCCTGGGGAAGCTGGGAACAGTAACCATGGGCTGGTGGGGTTCAATGGAGAAAAGGAACAGGAAGGGCAGGGATAGCACTGAATGCAGGATCTCAGCAGTACTAGATGTTAGGATAGCACATAGTGCAGCCCATTGGAAAACATAATCCCAACTAGACATACAAAATGATGAGGTGTAAATTAGCTGTTTCCACTCAAGAGAGAGATCTTGGAGTCATGGATAGTTCTCTGAAAACATCCACTCGATGTGCAGCAGCAGCAAAAAGCGAATGGAATGTTGGGAATCATTAAGCAAGGGATAGAAAAGACAGAAAATATCATATTGCCTGTATACAAATCTATGGTGCGCCCACATCTCGAATACGGCTGTAGGAGCTGGATTTTATAATGTACTGAGAGAATTTAATGTATGATTTGATTTCATCCTGTCAGCCACCCTGTTTGAATAGCAGAAAGGAATGACAGATCAGAACAATCCTTCTGACTGATTGAGGTTACCTTTTGTTTTAGGATAAGTTACACTGTCTACTATGGTTTCCTCTATGTATTACAAATTAGGCACTCTAGTTAAATCTACATGTCTTTGTTTTAAGGTTTAGTAAATAAGAGACAGGAATCTCTATTGTGTCTATGTTAAGTAGATTAGAGAAACATTGAAAGCAAGGTTTCATTTGCAATGCCTTTTTGCTCGATATAAAATACTACTGTTTGTATTCTCAGTGGGTTTGTGTGAATGAGGATGTATGCATCAGGAAAAGAGAAGGTGTAAAGGCCATTGTTATAGCCAGAGTCAAGGAAGGAGTCAAGAGACTTAAAGGACATCAAAGAATCATCAACGTGCATCCATAACGAAGGGCAGATTGATGAACCTGAGGTAAAGGCTGGCACCCCTGAGGACAATTGATTAAATCAGAACAAAGGACAGGCTGACCCTCTCAGAGGTGCACTGGAATGTTTACACCAGTTAAGAAGTAACCGATCACAAACTGATACGGCAAAATCCATAGACTTCAACAAAGGCAAAAACCCTATAAGAACCAGGGTGCTTGGCCATGGGACTTTGGGTTCATCTTGCCACACTCCCGGAGCATTGGATTGCGACCGACAAGAGCCCAGCCCCACACTCGTGCTCAGTGTAATTGGCCATTAGATTGACTCGAGCTACAACAGACTGGTAACTATGAACAGCTCTGGCAGAGAGAGAGAGAGAGAGAGAGAGATGCTAACTGTTGTATTCTCAATAAATACTGTGTATTTACCTTCCTCTATAAAGATCCTGTGTGCTTTGTAGGAGCATAACACTGCGTGCAGATGTGGTCACCCCATCTCAAAGAAGTTTACTTGTGCAAACAGGAGATATTTGACACTGTGCAATACTGTTCCTGTGTTCTGCAGCAGGAGAGGGTCTGTGGCAGTGTGTGGGTCATTGGCATATTGGGGTGATGCAGAGACAGGACAGAGCAGAGGTGGCATTGTGGGGCTGGCATGAACCTTAACTCTTCATTTCCCCTTCCAAGAACTGAGGGGACAGGAATCCTTACCCAGCGAAGTCACATTCTCATAGTTCTCCTGCATGACCTCTCTGTAGAGGGCTCTCTGAGCAGGGTCCAGCAGAGCCCACTCTTCCCTGGAGAAATACACAGCCACCTCCTCAAAGGTCACTGGTCCCTGAAAGAGCAAGGGTCCAACACTCAGTACCTGATGCCCCACTCCCACTATTTGTGGGGGAGAGAAGCCAATCAAACGCAAGCTCTGGGTGGATCACAGTCAGAGTCCCACCTCCACCCCACTCAGAGCATCCTGGAAACACCAGGTTAAGGGGACGAAGCGAGAGCCCCTTTTCTCTCCCAGCAGATCCATCACACGCCTACTAGCCACAGACCAATAGAGGAGATGGAGCCCCTAGCAGGGACCAGGGAGAGATCCCTGGTAGGAAGCCCAACACCCTCCTCATTGTGAGGAGCTGGATATGAAGGGAGGGGAATCTCCCCTAAACCTCACTGATGGGTGCTCCCTTCATATCTCACAGCAGCCACTGGTTAGTCAGGTCAGGCTCCAGCACTGGGAGTCTGGTCAGTTTTCCTAGCCCCACGTAGGAGGGTTATTTTCTGTTTCACAAATTGGGGTTTTTCCACCTCCTAATCTCATGGGTCTGTTCCTAGAATCTGGGCCACTCATTAAACTCCCCCCAGCAGGAATGTCACAAGCTGTCCTCCTCCCTTCCCCACCTTGTGCATTTCCTGCCCCGCTCCAAACCAGACTGTGCAAATCTTCCCATCTCCGGTGTATTTGCTGTCCCTCTCCCTCCTGCAGGAACCCACCAGCAACCCCCTGATAATCCCTACCTGAACAGGCTCCTCTGCAGCCATTTCTCTCCCCTGTCCCACGGGAGGATGGGATGAGCTGGAGCGAAACATGGACGTCATTCTGCAGCCTGGGAGGGTGAGAACAGCAGTTGTGGGGGTTACAGAACAGGCTTTAGTTAATTTCACAGGACGATTCTCCAAGGTCCCTTCCCTGCAGACAGACATCCTAGATTCTGCCATGCTGGGAAAATGCTCAATCTCTTTATTACAGTGTGGACCTGGCCCCTCCTGCCAGGCTAAGCCCACAGAGAGATTTTTAACCTTCCTTCTCCCTCCCCCAATCTCATAACTAAGTCTCTGAACACAAGGCTAGAAAAGAGCAGAACCAAATGAGTCATTGTGGGGGATTCCCTTGGACACTGACCCCAGGGCAGTCACACCCCAGCAGGGGGAATATGGAGTCAAGAACCAGCTTTTCCTCTGTCTGATCCTTTTCTTGATCACTGGAAAGTGGTTCTGCCCAGGGATGCTGCAATACATGTGTCTGGGTGGACTAGAGAGCTGGAAATCTCTCCCCCCCACTCAGTTCTCCCACTGCCCCTTTCAGTCTCTCCTTCCCCTGTCCTCTCTCCCTGTCCCTCTGGCTGGGACAGTCCCATTCCTGGGGGCTTTGCTCTCCCATGGCTGGATTTGCTCCTGGCAATTGCTAATGGGAGGAGAGGCTGTTTGTGTAGAGTCACTTTCTTGCCTGTCCCCAGCACTTTCTCTGAGGTCTTTCAGTTACCTGGAGTCTGTGGTAGAATTTGTATTAACAGGGCCCAGGGCTGCCCCAAGGGGCTAGTACCAGGTGCAGAAAGTCATCACCTGGGCTGGGCAGCTATTGAATAACTAGATTGGATTTTATATTACAGTCCAATATATAAACATGGACAGCAGGGAGCCCCTTGAGGAGCTGATTTAAGAGGGCAAAGGGGGGGGGGGGAGCGGGGAGGTCCCTGGAGGAGGGACGGGGGCCGCAGTGGGGGCTGGGCAGGTGGTTGTGTTGGTAGTTGGGGGCAGTAACTGGGATCGGGAAACCGGGGTCCGGGCAGCCCCCACGGGGGACACGTGCCCCTCCCGTCCCCCCCCGGCAGAGAACCGGCATCTCACCCCCCCCCCGCGCCAGGGGCAGCCACGTGCTGGGGACGGACCCAGGGCAACAATTTCCCACCCGGACAAGGACAAATCGCTGCAGGTAAAACGGGGGGGGGGACCCCCCATGGGAGAGATTTTAAATGGACATTGGAGACTCATGGAGAGACCGGGGGGGGGGGGGGAACAGGGGAGCCGAGAGAGCGGATCGGGGGGGGGGGCGAATCTCCCCGGATGTTACAGCCCGAGCGAGACCCCGAGAGAGAAACGGGGCAGAACCGGAGAGACTCTGTACCGGGGGCGAGAGGCGCCAACAGGGACAGGAGCCAATTAACTCCCCGCCCCCCCCGGGGTCCCTCCATCCCAGCGGGGGGGGGATCCTGCTGCAGCTCCTGGGGTCTCTCACTCACCGGCTCACACAGAAGCGGCAGCAGCAGCTTTGTTCTCCCGCCCCCAGCGGGGCTCGCACGGAGCATGCGCAGTTCCAGCTGCTGACCCCTCCCTCTCCCGGGCTGGAGAGAGCGGACGCGCCCCCGGGGCAGGCTGGGAAATGTAGTTCCGGACTCTCCCTGGACCGGACGTGACGTTGGCCAGGGAGGCGGAGCCGGAGCGCGAACGCGCGCGGGGCGCTGCGGTTCTGCCTGGCTCGTGCGGGGCCGTTGGAGCCTCTCCCGGGCCGGAGAAGGTTTGTGCCGTTGGGGCTCTGGGCATGCGCAGATCGTGGCGGGAGAGACCTTCATTAACCCCCCCCCCCCCCCCGGCCCCGTGCCTCGCCTGGGCCCCGCCCCCGCTGCGGAGCTGCAGCCTCCAGGTCCTGGCGCGAGCTCAGTGCCCCCCCCCCCGGGGGCCCGGCCCGGCTCCGCCCTGGGGCCCCGCTGGGGGTCCGGCCCCCCTGGGGTCCCGGCGTGGGCTGCCGGGGGGGTCCCGGGGGGGCTGGGAAAGGGGCGGGGGGGGAAATGTCGGTGCAGCCCGGACATGGCGGGGTGGGGGGGAGCCGGTGACCCCCGAGGAGCGGGGAGAGAAAGGGGGGGGCTGAGATCCCCTCGGATTTACCGCTGCCCCCCCCGTGGGGTCCCCCCGCCCCCCCCGCCCCCTTTATCCCTTTTGTGCCGCGAGCAGCCCCCTGGGTGACCCCCCCTCCCCCAAACCCCTGAGAAGTTCCCTGTTCCCCCCCCCCCCGATTGTGCCCCATTTTCTCTCCCCTTCGCCAATGGCCAGTTCAGGTCTCAGGTTTGGGGGGTTTCCCCCATTTCCACCTGCAGGGATTTGTCCTTGTGCGGGTGGGAAATGGTTCCCCCGAGTGATTCCTGAGCTGGGCAGAGGGTGACTGGGCAGAGGCTGGGGGGGCCCTGAGACAGGGACACCTCTGGGCTGGGGGGGGCCTCTCTCTGCTGGCAACGGGGCCTGGGAAGGGCCAGGAAGGGGAGGGAGGAACAAGTGTCCCCCATGGAGACGGCCCAGCCCCAGGTTTCCCAGTCGAGCTACTTTCCCTCCCGCACCCTGCCCAACCCAGCAGCCCCCCCCCCCGTGCCTCCTCCATCACCTGCTAGTCACATTCCCAGATCCCATTGCCAGTGACTCCCCACAGCCAGTGACCTTCTGACTCCAGCCCCCTCCTTTCCCCTGTGAAAGCCACATCACCCAGGGCTCCCTCCCGGCCATGGGAATGTGAGGAAAGAAGAATCCATCCCAGTCTGTTGTTGATTTAATATCGCTGTATATTCCCCTCAAATTTCCCCTCTTTTCTCTTGAGTGGTTGAATGGTGACATAAAATTTCCCCAGATGTTGGTGTTTGTCCCTTATGTTGGCAAATAATTTAGTTTGTGCCATTTTCTCCTCTGTTCTGAAATACTGATATCGAATTCTCGAAAATCTTCCCGCTTTTCTCTCCAGGTGTGTGACTGAGATCAGGGCTCTTATCGTACTGAGCGTGGCCCTGTTCTGCCAGGCGCTGCAGAGACCCCAACTGAGATCTGGGCCCTGATCTGCCAGGCGCAGAGACCCCAGGTGAGATCAGACCCCACTGTTGTGCCAGGTAAAACTGAGACCTGGACCGAGATCACGGCCCCCCCTTGTGCCGGGCAGTGCACGACTGCGACCCAAACTGCTGCCTCCATTGTGCTGGGCACTTCAGAGACCTCGACTGAGATCTGTGTCCCCGTTGGGTCTGGCCCTGCACTGACCCTGACCCAGATTACATGTCGCTACTGTAGTGGGCACTGCACAGACCCTGACAGAGATCCTGGCCCCACATTTTGCCAGGTGCTCCAGGGACTCCAAACAAAATCCGGGATCCTGTAATGTCAGGAGTTGCAGAGCCCCCAGCTGAGATCAGTCCCCCTGTTGGTCAGGGCTCTGCACAGACACTGACCAAGGTCAGGGTCCCCATTGTGACAGGTGCTGAACAGACACCCAGGGTATCTCTACCCTGCCATTAACCCCCCCTTTCCCCCCCCCCAGCTGGCCCATGGCAGCTGCCTCAGGCTCACAGGGCTCAGGCGAAGGGGCTGGTTAATTGCAATGTAGATGTCTGGGTTGGGCTGGAGCCAGGTTGTAGGACCCTGCGAGGTGGGAGGGTGCCAGACCTTGGGCTGCAGCCCCAGCTGGAACATGGACACCACAGTTAAACTGCCCTGCAGTGCCGTGTGCGTCAGTCAGCGGGCACGGGCCAGCCGCCGGTGTCTGACTGCAGTGTGGACATGCCCACAGGGGCCTTGCCCCAAAAAGCTCAGAGGCTAAATAGGCCAATGGTGGGAGGCGAGTCTCCATTTTACAGATGGGGAAACTGAAGCTCTGAGAGCTGAAGTAATTTGCTCAAGTTTGCATGGAGAATTTGGGACAAAACTGGGAACTGAACCCAGATTGTTTGAATTCTTGCCTCTCCCCTTAACCCTAAGCCCAGCATGTGTGTGTACAGCTTGTTTTGGTCAGTGTTTGCCTTGCATTGGCTTCCAAGGGAGGCTGTGGCATTTCCTTCACTGGAGGTTTCTAAGACCAGGTTAGAGATACACCAGTCTGGGAATGTCTAGGGATACTTGGCCCTGCCTCAGCACAGGGGGCTGGAGTAGACGCCCTCTCAAGATCCCTTTCAGGCCTACACTGAAATATTTCTGTTTTGTGCTGTGCCCTGTTCTATGCTGAGCTGTTTTGCATGATGCCATTTGTGACTGCACCATGTTGTGTTGCATTTGCCTCAGTGTATTTGGTGCCTGTGTTGTGCTGGTTTGAGTTCAGCTCTTTTTCATTGTGTAATTTGGTCCTAGGGTGTATTAGTTAGCCTGGGGTTTTCGTTTTCCTTTGTAACTTGACCATTTTATGCTGTGGTTTTGGTTTTTTTCCTGAATTGCCTGACATGTGGATTTTACTCTGTACGTTGTGTTTTATACGTATCTATTTCATAGCATCAGAGACATGTAGTGCTGGGCAGGAGCTCAAGATGTTATCAAGTCCAGCTCTCTCTGCGGGGGCAGGACCAAGTCTGTGTAGATTCCCTCTGACAGAGCTTTGTCCTACCTGCTTGTCACGGAGTCCCCGGGTGATGCTCTGTAACTGCTCCCCATCAAGCCAGGCAGGACTTTGGGGAGCCTCCTCTCCCTCGGAGCAGACTGTCTCCAGGGTAAGAAGCTCACACGGCTTCACCTCCTGTGTCTCTCCTTGGAGCATTCAGCATCCTCTGCCCT